>NC_090888.1:65022934-65032934 GCF_036669925.1 Montipora capricornis | reverse complement strand
CGCACTTACTACACCACACACTTTGAGAACATGCTAAGTCAAGTCGGAAAAACAACAAGAATGTTAAGCCTAAGCCGAAAAAATGAGACATTCTTATAACAAAAATAGTGTATTTTTTCTTTTTATAGTTCCCCGTAAACGTTGTTCTAAAGTTTCTTTTAGAGCGGTTTTCAGTTGAGTGTTCAAAGTAATTAGCGAATTGCTTTGGTTTTGCATTTACTTCACTCAGTGATTGGTTGACAGTTCTCGGGCCATTTTTTCAACCAATCAGAAGTGAAAGCAAAACCAATCGTGGCTTTCGCGTGCACATTTTCTCGCGCTTTGTGTTGGCTACGTGTAATTCGAGTTTTGATTGGTTTACTGGATTGTCTCCGTCCTTTTTGATTGGCCAAAGTAATTACTTTGGTTTTGGTTTTACGACACTTGATTAAAACTCGCTCTATTAGCAATCAAGTTATTAACGTCTGTAGTGTTCGTCCTCTTTGCAAGCCACGGGTTGCAAAGAAATCCGTGGGGTTGCATTGTAACTTGTGTTAATCAGGGTGATGTAGCAGCTATCGTAACGTATGATGTGATTGGCGCGCTACCCTAGCCAAAAACAAAATACTAAATACTTAACAATTGAAACAATAATTTGGACTTAAAAACATTAGAATCTGCTTACAGTACTAAATAATAGTAGGTTACGAGAGCTGCTACACTACTGGTACGTTAATCTGCGTTTTTGATTGTGCACACGGATAGTTTTCCATGTTAAGCGTGTCAAGAGTTAGTTTACTCCATGAACCTGTTTTCAAATTCAGTCATTACACTTAAATTTAGAACAACGGAAACCATTAGAAGGCGATTCGATGGAACAGGAGGCCAAGCACATGGAATCTTCTCCTTCAGAAAGCCTCTCGACAGGTATGGTATGGTATGGTATGGCATCGCGTTTTCGTGAAACGGCAAACGCGAAACGGTAGGCTGCTACTTGTCATAAAAGCATGACAATTAGATTATTCTAACTCGTCTCTCTCTTTCGAAACGTTACTTGATACCTGCCGTTTGCCGTAAGCGTCATGCTTCATTTCTCTTCTACGTAAATCTGTAACACTGGCCTCAATGCAGTTGATTTGTCATTGTATACAGCTCCTAACCAGCCTGAAGAAACTGCTACCACTGTATGGGATCAGATGGTGTTTTCATTTGATTTCGTTGGAGCAAGTCTTACACTGTATAGCAATGAGGCGACGCTGGTGAGTATTTAAAGGCGTAATCATTGGACATTTTTTTTGTTAAACTTTATTCCTCGTCCGCTATTAGAATAGTAAGTAAGTGGACGAAGGTTCTCTGAAAGATCTCGTTTTGGGAAAACACAAAAATGTTGGTGTCAAACGAGTCGAAGGATAAAAAATGGTCTCCGTTTTGAAATTCAGAAGCTGAGGTTCTGGTGTTGGCCTGTCATCAGAGCTTCTTGGTTTGCTTTTTTTGTTTTATTGCGCCCACGCAGCACCATTTTCTTTGGGAACGAAACTCGTCTGATGTTCGAAAAACAGACAATAGTTTTCCCAGTATTGAGAACAAAGTACAAGAGATCAACTCGGATTTTTTGCTTTGTTTTGTTTGGTTTTCGTGTTTATCTGTCGGACTGTTCAAGTTGAAATACAAACCCTCAAAACTATTGTTATTGCCCATAACGTACAGAGCCAACTGTATGGCATATGAATATTTAGTCAGTTTTTTGGCTGGGAGATGTTCTTATTTTCAAAAAGATACAAGAAGACGTACTGTGGTTAAAATTAATTGCGCAAACTATCAGTCTCTTTTTTTCAGGACTCATTAAATTCACAATCCGCTGTTTTTGACCCAGCAACGAGATTGTGTTTGGTGGAAGTTGGCAAAAGTCTGGTGACGATCGTTTTGCCAAGTGACAGCTCTGTGCAAATTCACTGTCTGCTGAATGGATGCGTGGTTGAAGACGTCCGTAAAGGGAATGTGTCTGCCTTCCCAAGGTTTGCGAAATTACGTTCTCCTTAAGGGCCGTTCACACGGGTGAGTTTTACTGCAATTTGGGGTGCGATTCCTATTGCAATTTTTGCGGCGATTTAATGGCGACGCAAAATCACGCGTGTGAACAACAGCCGGCGATTTCAATGTTATTTCGGGGGTAGTGTTGAATTCAGGATTTTGTTTTAAAATTGAAAGGTTAATCGACAAGAAGATCGCGTCCCATCCTAGAGACACAGAATCGTCGCCTTCTCAAGAAATGTGTGATATCGTTTTCTGCCGGTCGGCTTCTGGAGAGATGAAAGGTTTGGTCACATTTTCCAATTGTTTTGTCTGACCTGCATAGACCGAATGCATAAATGGCGGCCAAAAAAATATTCTTTTGTTTATGTGCTAATTAGACTCACTAGCCTCGTTTGCATGTACAAAATACAAAAGAAATGTTGCTTTAGAGCGAGGCTAGTGAGTCTAATTAGCACATAAACAAAAGAATATTTTTTTTGGCCGACATTTATGCTTTCGGTCGATGAAATATAAAAAAATTACTCCAGTCGATGATATCGGTAAAACGAAACAATATAATCGACTGCTCCTTTGCAGGAATCGAGCCTACGACTGCTTCCGACCTTGTAATCGAAAGGCATCCGAGTATTCCCGAGTCATATCGGAAAAAGTCCGGCATTTTTTTTTCCATTAATTGGGGGTAAAATTGTCATCTCCCCTGTGACAATCCGCTAGTTTTCTTGATTCACACCACGCGTACAAAATACAGTGGAAATGTAACAGTATAGTTCGAAGACAGTGTTCCGAGGAAGACAGTGTAGTCCATTGGTTAGGGCGTTGGGTTTGCACCCCGTCAAAGCACGTTCTAACCTCTGGTATGGATTTCTTTTCGCGTTGCCCCGGATTCAACTCTACCACGCTTTGTAAATAGCTAACTGGTTGCCTCCTGCTATTTGGGGTTCTTAATCTTGTTTCTTTCAAATTAACATATAGATTTAGCCAAGCCTAAAAGCGGAGATCCTGGGTTATTTATCTCATTTGCGTTCGGTTGACAACATGGATCCTCAAAGACCTATGAAAATAATTAACTTTTCTGGACTTAATTATTTGTATAAATGTGGCTTAGAATATCTCATTTTATCAACGCGAAAGAGACAGCCACGAAGTAGTTCGTGGCATTTAAAAATCATGACTCGTACACAAATGTTTATCTTCATCGTTAACCTCAATTCCTCGATGTTATTTTCCAGCTGCATTCTAAAATTGCTTGAAATTGTTTCCCTGATATTTTTCCCATCCTTTAGCAGAGGTTTTTCCGTGAAAAATCATTTCGAATAGTCCATAAAAAGCAATTATGTTTGCACATACGAACCACATAAAGCCCTTCACTGAGGCGGCCATTTTTACGTGATACTGGTCACATTGGCACACATGTAGGGGTGGACGTACGTACGGACGGTCGCTAATGACGTCATAGCTAAAACTAAAATTTCTCGCATCGATGGGTTAGCATATTTTCTTAATCATTGTGCTCCGCGCGTTCGCGTTCGGCGCGCGGAGCTCCGCTATTAAAAGTGGGGTGACTGTGAACTAGCTTGACAGCTAAGTACACTTTCACTAAAAACAAAGCATTTACATTCTTTTACAAACCCAGATAGAAACCAACCAGGATAATAGTATGTGGGCTTAAGCGTGATGGGACTGCTATTTATAGAGTTACAGCCTTGGTGATTGCTATTTTCACCAAACAGTAGTTAAGTCTACGCACCCGTTTCACAACGGTTAGCTTTCGAAATGTTGAATTCAGGATTTTAGCCTTCCAAAGTCCTGATTAACTTACATGTAAAGTCTATGTCATATACCCATATAAAAATAACTCCAGTACTCGTCACGTGTCAGGTTTGGTGTTGTTGTGGACTGAATTAGGTATGTCATCAATAATTGCTAACAGGTGAATCGTGCCAATTTTTTACCTAACGATCTTAGAGTTTCTGGTAACTCAATCTTTGTTTAGAATCGGCGCGGGGTAATGCAACCTAAATGAATTCATTCTGTTTGAGACGAGTGGAAGACAAGGAACGTCAAATTACTTGTGGCTCCAAATGTTTGTGGGTTCAATTTTTGCAGTTTTTTCCTTGTTGTCGTGATCCGAGAAAAACGTACCGCAAGAAAGAAAAAAAGATTACTCGTCTGTAGGTATTCTGTTCACAATGACTTATCGCTTTACAACAATTAAGCCCTGGCCAAACTATCGAACAAAGTTGGATTCAACACTCCAACTTTGCTCGTTCTAACATTGTTCGACTGTTTGGCCGCCCATTTTGAAAGATGTCCGTTCAACATTTTTGTTCGAGCAAGTGTTGAATAGAGTTTAATTTGCTTTTGATCAAACATTACCACCACCAATTCTGCTCGACGCAACAATGTTGTAGTGTTTTGCCGGCTAAGTTGTGTCCTGAATCGTGTCACGTTCATGCTGCTAGCCAATCACGAATCGCTACCTTATCTTCATGCCTGGGCTTCTAACATAATTTGCAACAAAGATGGCGGACAAGGACCAAGGGGAGATCGTGATTGTTGATGAACTGTCGGAACCTCTTTCAGCGAGTATGAAGCAAGGCCATGTCTGTTGGACACGTTTAGCCTCCTTGAGCATTATCGCTCTGTTTAAGATGTCTAGTTCAAAGCGTTTAAAATTTTTGCAAATTGATCCGAGCTTATTCTCATCATCTCCTAAATGCGGATGTATCTTGTAGTGAACATCTTTTCTACACGTTCTCTTAACCATTGTTTGGTTTTTCCACGTTTGAATCCGTCCTTTCCGTCCTCAAACAGCTCCAGTAGCATAAACGCTACTAGCGGTTTTCGTGTCAATGTTTGCGCCATATTTTCATATTTAGCGCCAACTTGAACTTGAATTTGCCGAGCAATGTTGGATAGTGTTTTGTCACTACCTCAACATTTACATCCAACATTAGTGTAATTACACGCGTGATTATTGAAAATTCTCTGCGCTGATTGGTTGATCATTACGCAATAATCGCCTAAGCGATTTTTCAAAATGGCGGCAAGCCGTTTTGTTGAGATGAGAAATAATCCCCCATGTAATTATACTAAAACAATGATTCACCTCGCCTTCGGCGAGTAATTGTTAAATGTTGTACGTGGGATCCAAGTTTGGCCAGGGCTTTACGAAAGTCGTATCTTTTTTTTTTCGTTGAGAAGCAAACGATAAAATTACCTCAACAAAACGGTTGTATTTCTCGCTTTTTGTACTCAAATAACAGGCGGAATTTCCGCTTCATTTGAAAGCGTGTTATCCAAAATCACGAAAATTGATCACCGAAAGAAAAAAGAAAGTCTGTCCCAATTGCAAATATTTGTCCAGTAAAACACGAAAAGGCGGCAATCTTCAAAAATAAATTCCTCAAAAATTTCTTGTAATTCACTTTTAAGGTGGCTCAATGCAGTTTCCAGCACTTTCCAAGACGTAGATTTTTGATGAGTCATAATTAGTACTCTTTATCAATTGATAATACAATTATGGTATCAAAATACTGCCCAATCACTAGCGAACACGTTGGTATTATTTTTGTGACACAATAGGTTACCATAGCAATACTATGACCTGCTAAAAACACCCTTAATCTCAGCTTTAAGCGCTTATATTTCAAAAACGGCACGGTGAAAGTTTTTCTTATAACAGAATTTTGATCAGCAGGATAAGATGTAACTTTTGGCAAAGTTTAAAAAAATTCTGTACATGGGGTTCAGAGCCACCTAAACTTTTCGAAAAATTAAGACGGCTCTGAACCCCACGTACAGATTTTTTTTAAACTTTGCCAAAAGTTACATCTTATCCTGCTAATCAAAATTCTGTAATAAGAAAAAAATTTACCGTGCCGTTTTTTAAATATAAGCGCTTAAAGCTGAAATTAAGGATGTTTAGCAGGTCATAGTATTGCTATGGTAACCTATTGTGTCACAAAAATAATACCAACGTGTTCGCTAGTGATTGGGCAGTATTTTTATACCATAATTGTAGCATCAATTGATAAAGAGTAGTAATTATGACCCATCAAAAATCTACGTCTTTGAAAGTGCTGGAAACTGCATTGAGCCACCTTAATCGTTGCCTGCTTCAGAAACCAGGTTGAAGTATTCACTTAACCTGTTGCCCTTTGTCACGTTTTCTTTCTTTCTAAAAGTAAAAGAACGTTTTTTTTATCGCCTTTGCAGTTGATATTTTGTTACAAAATGCCACCATTTTTGTCAACTTCCCATTTTTACTCCCCTTGTTGGAGTTCTTTGCCGCTCCACCACAAGACTCTAGCAAAATCGTTCCGCGAACTGCAACCGCAAGCCAGACAAACCGCGAAACAGCCCTCGGTAGTGTCTCGGAGATTGAAGGCCCTTATGTGCCTCAGGCAGGAGATGGAGTTGACTATGGACTGGAGTTCATTAGCGAAGTTGATGCTGCCACTGAATCGCTTTCGTCGGATATGAAGATTACAGTTCATTGCGTTGTGAAAGAACCAGATATTGTCTTTCTGTCTGATGCGTCAAGGAAAGATAGTGAAGCTCTTATAGTTCAGGTTAGAAGATGAACTGGTACGCTGCTGTATAAACTGTTCTATGGTCATAGAACAGTTTCAAATGACGGCGGCTATTCCATCTCTTTCACGTTTACAATACGGGCAAAGTATCCTATAACTGGGTTGAAAAAGCAAGAATATGATTGGTTAAAAGTGGAAAGTGATGCTCGTGCTGCACGTGCATCCCAATTTTCGGTGCATTTCTTTGCCGTACTCCACAAAACAATAATGTGAAATCACCAATTTTTTTTTTGGGGGGGGGGGGGGGGCTGTTTAGATGAGAGAAATCGCCCCGGCGCGAGTTGCATACCGGGATGACCACTCGATTTCGTATCGTGTTTACATGATGCCTATGTGATTTCATATCGTGTTGAAATGAAGGCACACTTGACGTTGGTTAGGCATGCGCTACACGTTCCATCCCACCACGAGGTTAGGTTCACACCGTAACCGGCGAGTAGTTTTTTTTCTTCGTTTACATGACACTGGTGCAACAACCGGGATGAACTGGCGCCGGTATGACTCGTTCCGGTAGAACAATTTCTGGTCGTGTCATGTAAACGAATACAGAACCACAAGAGGGAACCGAAGTGAACTCGCTCCGGTATCATGTAAACAGCCCCTTAGGTTTTGACGATAACGTGGGCATATAACAATGAACCATTCATTCTCCATTGTTTACTTTAAAACCGTTCGTGCCCATCCAGTTACAGGATAGTTTGCCAGTATTGTCAGTGTACAAGTGCAAGAAGACGAAATACCTGCGATAGCGCTAAGTTATATTTTGGAGTGACGTTTCCGTTGACGTTGCCGCTGTCATTGCTTCAGCTCCCTACAGAGTGTTTTCACGTAACGTCACAGCTACCATGTTGGTGTTCCTAAACAATGGAACGGCGGCCATGTTGATGTACCCAACTAAGCCTCCGGGAATTGAGCTCTATTATCATGCAAACGTTTTCTTTTGTTGCGGTGGAAGCACGAGGTTACTGATCACACGAGTGAAAACACTCCTTGGCGATGTTTCTCGTGCCGTCACCCATTGTTATTAATATGCCAACCAGAACCTAATTGGCTATTGAAACAATGACTTCTTTTGTTCCGTGGTTGGCAAATTTTGAAGGTCAAAAGAAATGAGACGTCAATGTTTGTAAACAAGAATTATCGCTATTATCTGTTGAATTACTACCATTGTGAAATTTCAGGCGGAAGTTGAATTTGATTACAGCATGGGTGATGGTAAACAGATGCTTTCGGCAAAGCTAACGGACCTTCAAATGCACGCGTCTCAGTTCCCAGATGTAACTAAGACAACCTACAAGGTAAGTACAAGTTTGTGGTTCGAATGTTAAAAATGCGGCCACTATAATTGTATGGCGCGGTTTTATTGTCAAAATTCAAACGTTCGATTCGGCAATTCAAACCTTCAGTTTGGAAATTCAAATCCCCAGTTCGGCAATTCCAAATTTCAGTTTGGAAATTCAAACCCTCATTTTCTCAATTCCAGCCTTTAGTTTTTCAATTCAGACCTTCAAAATTCAAACATGCATGCCATTCAAACATTCAATTCGACAATTCAAATATTCAATTGAATTGAAGGTTTGTATTGTGAAGGTCTGAATAGCTAAATTAATTGTTTGAAATTTGACATTAAAAAATGCGCCGTAGAATTAAAATGCGGCCCTCAAACTCAGTTAGCATAAGGTATTTAATTCAGTAATACAACGGTGAAAGGAATGTAATTCCGTTTTCAATGGTGACTAGGGCGGTGGGTCTAAAACACAGGTCATGGGTCACAGGTCAGTGTACATGTCACTGTGCTACAGATAAATCATTAAAGTGCCCCTGTGATCAAAAAAACCACTTCCATTTTTCCTTCAGATTGAGCCTTTGACGTCATTTTCTCCTGGATCCAGCTCTCAGGGTGCTGGGATGGCGCAGTGGTGAGAGCACTCGCCTCCCACCAATGTGGCCCGGGTTCGATTCCCGGACTCGGCGTCATATGTGGGTTGAGTTTGTTGGTTCTCTACTCTGCACCGAGAGGTTTTCTCCGGGTACTCCGGTTTCCCCTCTCTTCAAAAACCAACATTTGACTTGATTTACTTTCATTGTTAATTTTAGTTTACAGTGTCCCCAATTAGCGCTCCAGCGCTAGAACGACTAGACACTTAAATAAAGTTCCTTTCCTTTCCTTTCCTTTCTCAAGAACATAATGTTAGTAATGGCGGACCATTAAATAGGAAATTACAGTTAAAGTAAAGAGGTGTCTTTTTGAAATCAAGGCTTAAAACGTGGGTCACTTAGTGTTTTGTTAACGTAGTTTAGAAATCCAAAGAAAAATATGAATTGATTTTTTTGGTCACAGGGGCACTTTAAACAGCACCAAAACTTATGGAAAACTGTAATTTTCTTATGTAATCTTTATTTTTTTGGTCTTGTGGTGAGGGTTTGTCATTATGTGACGAGGTTTGGTGCTTTCGTGTTGTGATGTGTTGAGGTCTTCTTTTGACGTGCCGTGTTTATATTATATGTGGTGAGGTTCTTTTATGATGTCGAGTTTCTCCCTCTATGTGATTATAAACACAGCACGTCAAGAGAAGACCTCAACACATCATGATGGAAACACAACACATAACCAGCAAACCTCGTCACTTAATGACAAAACCTCGCCACATAATAACAAAACCAGACCACATAATATTGTTGCCACAGTACACTATGACAAAACTCCAAAACATCAAGACGAAATTTCAAGACCAAAAGAATAAAGATTACATAAGAAAGTTTTGGCTTTCCACAATAACCGTCTCCTGGCCTTAATCGCACGCTGTGCAAATGTTGTTTGAGGTCTAGGAGAAACGTTTTGGCTTAGTTTTTCATCAGTGGAGCAGGGATTTCTAATAGTTGTTGGCCAAAAATGTTGTGTCGGTTTGCAGGGGTTTTAAGATCTAGGACGCTTCCATTTGACAGAATATTGTTATTTTCTCGTTAAAAACTCATTTATTCATATTTCCAGGTTTTAAATCCTTGTTCCATGACTTTCAAGTACTCAACACCTGCTTCTAACAAAGGTGGCCAGGAAATTGAAATTGATCTAGAAGCCATGCTGTTCGAGTTTTCACCTGGACTCCTTACCACTGTCACCAACGTGGTTAAAGAATTGATTGGTCAAAAAGAGGTATGCATGGTTTTTTGTTTCATAGATGGCCTTGCTTTGAGTAACTTAAGGGAAAGCAATGTTTGAACAGTGTTTAGGCCGTCCACCTTTCGTCATGTTTATCCCGGTCTCATCGCTCGGAATTCACGTCCTGTGAGGGTTGAGTTTATTGGTTGGTTGTGTACTCTGTTCGGCAAGTCTTTTTAAAAAGGAAAACTCTTCTTGGTCGGGACACGCATACTAAACAAAACGTACGATT
>NC_090888.1:65002934-65017934 GCF_036669925.1 Montipora capricornis | reverse complement strand
CGGGAAATCGGACTCTTACTCAGCGAAGGTCCTCTTTCAGAAAAATCTGTCAGCCACCATCTTTTAGGAGACGGTAAGACGCCGCAGTCAAAAATAGATGAATTCAGGTCCTCTCGTCGGCGTGTAATATTTCCATGTTGGTGTTCCAAAACATAGGAATGGAGGCCAAGATGGTGTACCAAACTAATCCTCTGGGATATGAATTCTATTTTTATGCAAATACTTTCTTTTGTTTTAGTAATCCAATATGGCTTCTGGTCACGTGAGTGAAAACGCTCCATAAGCTAGTTTCGAATTGATGGTTTTCATCTGACGTCACGGCGGCCATATTGATGTACAGAACAATACAGTAAAATGTCTTTTGGGAATTTGACTCTATTATTATGCAAAAACTTGTGGAACCATTTTTTATTGTTTTGTACATCAACATGGCCGTCTCATCACGTGGATGCAAACCCAGAATTGTGCAGCAACAAAAGAACAGAGTTGAGGTTCAGGGAAATAATTTGCATTTTCATTTGTTTTGAACAAAACAAAATGCTAATTATTTCCCTAAACCACGACTCTATTCTTTTGTTGCTGCATAATTCGAAACTAGCCTATGACATGCCTTGAAAAAAATTATGATGTTTCCGCCTGTGGCGGTACGATGGACGTTTTGGAGTCCCAACACGAAGAAATGGCTGTCATGCTGGATTCCCTAATGAATTCTCCGGAAATTAACTCTGTTTCGTATGCAAGTATTATCATTTGTTCCGGTTGAAAACATGGCCGGTGGTGACAGGGCTAAATAGTCTCTTGGTAATAGAATCCAGTGGGAAAGCAAAAGCATTTCCATAATCATGGCGCGCTTAGCTTTAGCCTAACGAAGGGTGCTTTCCATTTGACAGAAGTGACCGTCCAGACGGGTGATGTAGCAGCTCTCGTAACGTATAATGTGATTGGCTCGCTACCCTAGCCAAAAAAAAAAAAAAAAAAAAGACTAAACAATTGAAACATTGACTTAGACGCAATAGAAGCTGCTTGCAATACCAGTGTTCGAGAGCTGCTACACTACTGTGGTATTTTGATACTGGCTAATTAACACATGTATACTCCAGAAGAGTGCGAGGGATTATCGTGCAAGTGTTCCTTCAACTTGTTGCATTTTCTTTGCAAAATGACGGGTCTGGGCTACCCGTTCTGACAAAAGAAAAACGCCCTTAAATAGGACAACACACCTACCCTGAAAATTTGCGAACTGTACTGTTGAATGGGACCCACTCGCGTCTGGGAATACAAACAATTAACGGAAAAAAGAGTGCCCTGAACTCCAGTACTCAAGAAAAGATGACCAGCTGAATTTACCCTGGCCGAAAAATTGCCAACCCTTACACTTTCCGTACTGCTAGAAATAGGTAGCAAATGCTTAGATTTAAAGGGACACTTTTTTGTTGGATATTGAATTTGAGCAGCAGTCCATGGCTGCTAATTGACCGGGTGAAATGGTTGTGCACATGCGTGATGTGTTGGCCACACCGGGTTGGTGTTAGCGTGTGTCACCTTGCTTTTATTGCTATTGAATTTGAGCGTGCATCTAATAACGTTCAATTCTGCAAGTGCAGACTAAACTTTTCCAATCATGTCGTTCGTTTTATCTCAGAAATGCGACAAAACTTGCGTTCTTTCAGGTCAGGTGAAAAATCAGTACAGCCTAGCATGGACACTACATCTGACGATGAAGAAGACCTTGATTATGATGGAGCTTTGGCTCTATTTGTCAAGTCCACGCAAAGAGCTTTTTCTGATTCGTCCTCGGATGACACTGGATTGGACGTCGTAGATGCGCCAAAGGATGAGGTTGACGCGGGTACTGAAGCTGGCGCCAGCAAATCACAAGCCACTTACATTGTCATTCATTCACATGATGTTTTGCAGTTAACTGTCACTCCAACAGCAGTGAAGATTTTATCAGAACTGAGTCAGGTAATCCATCATTGAGTGTGGAACCGGTGGAAATCACCTATTAAACATGTCCCACTCAGCTTAATCTCACTTTGGGAAATGACTTTTCATTCCAGCTGTGGACAACTGAGAGAAGGAAGAAGCGAAGAACAGTTCCTGGGCCGAGGTTTATGATCCATAACGAGGTATTGTGGGTTTTCATCTGACGTCACGGCGGCCATTGTTGGTATACAGAACAATGCTGTAAAATATCTTTTGGGAATTTGACTCTCCGAGGAGCAGTCGTGGCTCAGATGGCTAGTGCGCGGCTTTAGAAGCGAGAGGTCCCCGGTTCGATCCTCGGTGACTTAAACGTCTGTTTCGACTTTCCTCTGATCCGTGTAACTATAGCTTTAATTACCCGTAAAACGGAGCACTGACAGAGGGAGGGGGGTAAAGGGCGCACCGTCGGCTTCCATTGATACCAGCCTCGTAGCTGAAGGAACTACCGACGTTAAATAAAGTTACTTCACCTTTATTATTATGCAAAAACTTGAGGAACCATTTTCTATTGTTTTGTACGCCAACATGGCCGTCTCATTACGTGGATGAAAACCAAGGACATGTCTGCACAAATGCAGAAAACTTACCGTCATCGTAAAATTTTCACTGGTATGACGTCATTATGATGATGACGACGTGGATGATATCGATGATGACGATGATAAATGAAGGTGACGATATCGATAACACCGAAATGAAAATAGCTATGGCGGTGACCTATTTGCATTAAAAAATTTGCAAGTAAAGGATGACACCAACGTTGAACACACATTGTAATTTTACCTTGCCAATTAAGACTGAGCCCATCAAACACTATCTACCCTTATTCCTTGAGTCAACCCTTTCCCGAGTATATGTATTTTTTAGAACGGCTTTTGCACGGGAAAAGTGTCATATTTCCACGACGGGTTTTTGGGTTATGCGACGTAAAACAATAGCACTGCCATAGCTCTCTTTTGAATGGGCTTTTAACGTCGAAACCCTCCACGAGAGACGCTCTATGAATAACTCTACTCGGGAAAGGTTTGACTTGGAGGCCCAATATGAAAGGTACTGGCGCCATTTGATGAGCTCCTGACGTTGCCTTGTGCCTGTGGCGCGCAGAACATTGATGTAAATTTTTCGCTTTGGTGGCTGAATTTTAACGGAGTATCTTTGATGTTTTTTTTAGCTCGGAATTCATGCAGCAGTCACAGTGAGCCCTAAACATCAAGTAGGAAACCATTATTTGTGGTAGTTATTTCAAAACTAGCCATTCTACAGAATTTCGTTAATGAGTTCTGATGTTAAATGTGTAGGTGGTGACTGTAGGACATGTAAGAATATGCAAAGTTCATAAAATTGCCATTGCATGAGCAGTGTCTTAATAATTGATGATTACGAGAACTAGGCTAACTCACTGGAAATAACGAAAACTATTAATATTAAATGATATCTAGAGAAATCTCGTTAGAATAATGCTCTCGACAAAATGAGCACATTTCGTCACTGAACGCTAGGAATAAAGGCAAAACTGGTTGCGCGCCAATTTCATGGATCTCAATTCCCCGGAACAACTGTTGAAGTTGAACTTTTAAAGATAAAATGGAGGGGGGGGGGGGGCGGGGGCGCCTATCTTCCTTCCTCTTTGGTCACTTTCTTTTGTGTGTTTTAACGTGCATGACGTGGCGCAGAAAAGATAGCTACGAAGGAATTTCACTTCTGGCATGTGCTTTCAAGCCGTTAAGCGTCCAGGAAACGGCCATGCTTTGCTCGCTTTTAATGATTTGCTGCATTGGATAAGATGCTCGTTTCAAATTTATTCAAATTTCTTTTCTTTCCGCCTTCAGAAGTCCGTCTTTTAGTTACTGATTTATATGTACTTTGCATTTTATGGTGTTTAACTGAGGCTTTTTTTATATTTGTCTCTGTTAAGATTTCTGACAGCAGTCAACTTACTGTGCGGCGAAGAATCGTAAAACAGCCCATTGCAGGGTCAAATAATCTAGCAGGCGTTGGCATGGCGTTTACTCACGATTCTCAAGGGTCTTCAATGCAGCAGGGATTCAGAAGGATATCTGAACCTTTACTCAATCGCCTCAGAGACAAGCTGCAGAAAATAAGGAGGAAAAGAGCTAATTCGGCGCCGGTCTCCCTGGCAGCAATCAGAGAAAGAAAATTGTCATTACAGGTTGCGCCAACCTTTCAAGTCGGACCTCAGCCTAGATTGAAAACAAAAGTTGCCAGAGAACGATCGTCTTTAGATTCGGGAATATGCGCCAACAAGGAAGTTGTTTCTTCTTCGCGTCCTGCTTTACTTGTAGAGGAGAGTACAGATCACAGAACAGAGGATGGTGCGGGAGTTGCAGAAGTAAATGAAGAAGCTCTAAGTGCCAGGCCGCCTTCCAAGGAAAGGGGAGCAGATACTCAATCCCTTGGAGATGATAGATCCTATTCTGGTAAGAGATGAAGTAATGTCAGACGTTCATAACTGAGACGTCTCGATCTGCGATGGAATACGGCCATCAGTTTTCGGTATTTTTTATTTTTAGCACAGCTACTGCTAGACGTTTGCGGGGAAAAGGCGTGGCGGTATTGTGTTCCTTGCACGATCAATGATTTTGCATTAAACACGACCATTAAGGGCATTAAGATCGGAAGGCGAACACGACTACGAGTACGAGTATTTCGTACTGAGCATGCGCATAAGGTTTGGAAGCAGACATTTTTCGAAGTGCGCGTGCTCAGAAAGGAAAATTCGTACTCGTAGTCGTCCTCGTTCCCCGATCTAGAGGTCCCTAATCCCTCGTGCGGCTACTTGGTTGCAGACCAATCAGAAACGTTGTGGTCATCGGGTCCAATCTGATTGGCCACTAAATTTCGATAATACATTAAACTGATGGACCAAGGTCAAGTGAGAAAGATCGACACTCGTCGGTTATGGGCTTTTGGTAATGTTTTGTTTACGTAATTGATATGGTTGCGCTCTGCAGAATACAGCTGTGGATTTCTTACAAATGTGCAACGACAAATCCACGACACCAATATGGATACGTGGCGGATAATGTTGTGGTTTTAGAATACGGAATTTTATATTTTTAACTGCGGAATGGACATGAAAGTTTGAGAGTTTATCGCAGTCAGAAAGTCAACTTAAGCAGTTGCAACTGAAGCCTGAAATAAATCGTTGATCATTGAACTGGTTTCCAACCCATGACCGTATGATTGCGCTGTAAAATTGAGCTATCAAGCCTGTTGGAGATGGTGAAAAATTCGGAGTAGCTTATCTAATTGCGATGATCTTCCAAACTTCCATTTCAACTTTATGCTGACCGACATCGCAGCGCGTTCTTTCAAGAATTGAAAATTGAAAATTGCGAGAAATTGGAGGGTCTTTCTTTTTTAAAATTGCCGCCTCGAAATGAATTTTTTTTTATATTTTTATTTTTTTATAAATAAACTTTAACATAATAACATTGAAATATGCTTTCATTAACGACCTCTACATCCACTCAAAAACCCAATGACTCCTGGGGATGAAATTTTACTCTTTCTAACGCCAGACGATTTTACTCGTCAGTGGTGGGGTGGGGGAGAATAAAACATTTTCTTTTTCTGAAAAAACGCTTGTGCATTCGTTAAATAGATGCGAACGTGTCGTGTACTCGGTTACGAAAGATATGGCAATTTACCATACTCTCCTAAGTGGTTAGTGGAAACAAAGGGAAATATTTGCTTGCGAATAGTTTTTAATTATCGGCGTTTGTTTCTTTTGAAACACCGAAATGACTGCCGTGACGTCATGTTAGTTCGAGATCGCCTAAGATTGCGTGACGTCTCCAGACAAATGTACTGTTTTTAATTTTTAAGGACTGACAGGGAGCCGTCACTTGGGCCAAACTGTGGCTAATATTGGCGCCCTAGCTGGTGGAATCCTTGCGCCTCCTCAAGCAGATATAAGTAAAGGTAGACAGGGTCAACGCATGGAGTCTGGAAGGAATGACGCAGAGGACGATGACAATATGCTGTCTTTAACAGTAAGCCAAGTTGTTTTGCGCTTAACTCTTGACATTGCAGCACATTTTCTGGGTCAGTAATATATTCCAACTCGCTTTACGACCCTTTCGGCTCTTACCAGTGTATAGATTCTTCAATGCATCAAAGTTCATTAACTGTTTTTGCCACGGGGTCAACGTTTATCGTCCTTATCCATGAAGACCATAAAGTAGTCATTTGACGTACATGTCTCTTTTCAAGGCCGCACTTTTATTATTTTAAGGACTTGAGTGTTGCTCCGGCGGGCGTTTAAGCCCGTATGACCCTGCCAGAACGTTACTCGGATCCTTTACCTAATTGGTCCGGGTCGGCAGTTATTTGGACCAAAGCTGGGTATTTTCTCCCAGGCGTTGTTGTTTCAAACAAGTTTAGTGCTTAGTGCTAATCTCTTGGTTTGATCGATGCCGCCTTGCGCACTATTGTTCAAAGGCCCATTTAAACAATTTCAACATTTGCTTCAACTTGCATTCAACACTTTGTTTGACCAAACTTTGGTTGCGTTTGGACAGTGTTCAACATTTGTAAAACACACGCGTGCTCACATTAGGCCGTAAATCTGAACGGGAGAGTCTGGTTTCCTGTTCTTATGTTGAGCAAATGTTGAGAGCGTTTAAATGAGCCTTTACCAGACTCTTCTCTTCTCTTTTAATTTTTAGCTGTCTGACATTTGGCGTAAGGGCTAGTGTAATCGAAGGATGCAAGCATTAACACACTTAAAGTACGCAAACTCAGTAGCGTTTTGACGTTAAGTAACTTTTGTTTTATCGAACGACACGAACTAACAGCGCTTTTTTTCATCTGCGTATGTTGCTTGTATTTTTGCTGGCATCGCACACATTAACCAGCCCTAAGCGTTTACATACCATGCAACGTCCTTGCCCGCGCAAATTTTCATGAGTACCTCGTGCGTCCAGATTTTTGCGTCTAAAATTGGAATGAAGTGTTCGTGTTTATAGGTTGATGGATTCTACAACGTGGCTGTAATCTCCATTGCTCGTACGGGCTCATACCTGTATAAGCTCTCTCCAAGAGACGCTGCTCTTCTTGAGGTAATTCTGTTGTGTTTTTGTGTTTTTGTTTGTCTGAACCTTTGTGGGTTCATACATACTTTGGTAGGGGAGAGAAAAGGAAATGCTGGCTAGAGACATCGATGTTGCAAGCCTCTGAGTCAACGTTTCACGTGAACTGTTTTCTGAGGAAGAAAAATGGAGTTATTAAAAAATGGTAAAGTAAGTCTTAAGTGGGCAAACGAGTGAGAGTGAGTTACAACTTGGTCCATTCATCAGTCATTCGTTTTGAAGACGCCAGGGTCATTTGAACCCGATCGGAACATGCCTTTTAAGTAATCAGTGCAGGTAACAATTTATACATGTTCCAGACTCAGGAACGGGAATAAATTAGTACAGGCACCGATACTGATTGAAAAAGTAGAACCTTTTTTGGTTAACGCGGGTTCCGTGCTTATACCCTCATGTAATGGCCTTTTCCTGTTCTTGAGGGAAACCCGGGAACAGCCATCGGACAAGGGACGGCATAAAATCAATCTCTAATTTAAGCAACAACAACGGTGTGAAACGTATTGTTGGTGAGAGGCGCAATACTTTGCCATCCCTTATCGCCGTTAGGCTACAACACGGGATATTCCCATTTGGTGACCCATCCAGATGTCAACCCCGCCCAACTGGATTTAGTCGCTTTAACAGTTTAAGGGAACCGGACGGGAATCGGTGTTTTCCTTTTAAAGGGCATGTCGTAGACCTGTAACTTTTATTATCCTTTTACAAAACGGCTGAGGTCTCGTCCTTACTCTCAAACTGGTTCTCTGAGGTTACTGACATCGTGGAAATATCTCTTAGTGATGTTGTTACTTTTCTATAAGAAGTATATAGGAGTGACTGTTCTGCAGAATTTAAATGATTTTGATTTTGATACGTTTTGATCTGTGACACTACCTTTCTGTTGTTGTTTTTTTATCTTTCAAGGAAAACCACAAATGGTATCTTGTTGTTCAAGTGGAAATCAAAAATGGTCGTAAAACCGTTTTCATACGTTCACCATTACAGGTAGGAATACTTTCGTCTTCTATTGTGCTTTTAACCTCATAATCGTACAGTACGCATTTCGTTGTTACACAGCACAATTAGTTTACTACAAACCTCTCACTATGCGGTAATTTTGCTACTTATAGAACATTCTACATTTACATTTCCTACTTACAAACCTGTCAAAAGAAAATTGCACAGAATCTTGGACGGAACCGACAAACCGGCCAACCGATATTTTGCGTTTTTTTCTCACTGATAAACAGCTTGCGAATATCTATAAGAAGGTCCATGAGGCTCTTAGAACGCCATACATTGTTTTCGTTCCTAGTAAAAGCTGTCACACAGTGATTCTTGCATTGTGTGTGACCAAAAAGATAAAATAAATGAGAATGCATATCTATGTCCTTCTTCCACGCTTCTTTGGTTTCCTTTCCTCTCACATGTGATCAAGTTGAATATTCCCGATTATTGTCAACTGCAATAAAAAGTCATGGCGGCTTTTATTATAACACGGCAAAGCAGGGCTGAATCACTAGTATATTCTCTCGACCAAGTCCTATTTTTAGCGATTATTTATCTTATTTATCTAAAGTATAATCACTACCATATGTATGTATTGTTAATTTTATTACAGTAGGTCCACATCAGCTGTAAAGTTGCTTTTTTTCCTCTTGACCTGCTTTACTAAATAAAGTTATGTATGTATGTATGTATGTAACAAATCGCGTATCCCTTCGGTTACTAAACATTACCTGCATTCAAAGGACTGAAATCCGTAGCTCAATGGCAGAACTTCCAAACTATTTAGGCCGTAGTTTCGTCTCCACGTAAAACTTTGCACCCTACAGGCAAGAAAAGAAGTCATAACAGGATAAGTTTTTAAAATAAGTTTGAGCAAATACTGATAACAACAGAGTAAATTCCAAACGGCTTATCTTTTCCACTCTTTCCTTCTCTCATGACGCTAGGCTCTCCTCTTTCTTTTTGTTCTGCTGTCTACCACCTTACGAAGGCTGTCCCACATTGTGGACGAGAAGAGCTTTCCAGAAGAGTTAACGGTCTTTTCTTTTTTGAGGTTTAAGTACGCTCTAAAGGACATTTTCAAGCGGGCATTCCACTGATGGGATACATTCAAACAGGACGATTAATCGGCTTTGAAATCCATGTGATCGTGATGAGTACTCGTATATTTTCCCCAAATGACTACCGCCAATATTTAGATACCTTTCACGTTTTCGCTGTCTTAACAGATCCAAAACCATCTTCAAGTTTCCGTGGATGTTTTCGTGAAACGCAAGGCTTCGTCAGAGGCAGGTGGTCATCTCGCGATGAAGTTGTTCAGCGTCGAGCCAGGTGGTGCGCAGAACGTTCCGCTGCAAACTGCATATAACGAAGACATTTTCGTGAAACCCAGTGATAACAAGTAAGCAATTTAATTTAATCCTGACACAACCCCACAAGCTTGCTAGCCTTAA
The DNA here is from genome assembly GCF_036669925.1 of Montipora capricornis. Taxonomy (NCBI): domain Eukaryota; kingdom Metazoa; phylum Cnidaria; class Anthozoa; order Scleractinia; family Acroporidae; genus Montipora; species Montipora capricornis. Next base: position 65,008,393 of record NC_090888.1, on the reverse strand, counting down.
TCATTATCGTGTCTAAATAGGGTCTTCTTCTTCTTCCGATCAAATGAGCGTATGTTTCTCTCATTATCACAAGGGACACACTACTAAGCTCTAATTGGCTAGGATACTTAACCACTTTTCACCAAAGTGTCGGTGGCTAGTGGTGGATATTTACCGTGGTGCGAAACGGCGAATTAAATGCCACCACTAGTCACCGACACTGACGTGAATACTTGTTTTATTATATACTAAAACAGTGAGATAATATAGCCCAAACAGATTATTTTAACTCATTTATTCGTGCAATGATTACACTATTTTCGGGCGCAAATACCGCGCGAGTTGCTCGGAGGTGAATAATTAACAACTTTTCACCGAAGTGGAGGTGGCTAGCGGTGGATGTTAGAGAGCTTAAGCACGCACGTTTTTGAGACGCGGACGGCAACCGGAAGTGAGCTGTTTTCCCTGTTATCTTGTCTTCACACAACCACATTTACATTGCCAAGTATAAAAATCTGGGAGACACCAGTGTCCTGGCAAGCGAAATGTTCTCTTCCGGTTGCTGTCCGTGTCTTAAAAACGCGCGTGCTTAAGCTCCGTATTTACCGAGCCGCGAAGCTGCGAGGTAAATATCCAACGCTAGCTGATTGGCTAACTCGGAGGTGATTATCCAAGTACTATTCACTTTCGAGTAGCCCGCGTGCGAGATTTGAAATTTCCGACCACATTTTACAAAAAATAAAGTAGTGGTTTGGTTCGCTTTTTATTCAACTTGTCTGATATATATACTAAAACAATTATTCACCGCAGTGTCGGTGAACGTGGTGGATATTTACCTCCACTTCGGTGAATAATTGTTAATTATTTCTTAACTAGGAAGCTAAGGCACTGTGATTGGGTGAGCGCGCTCTCTTTTGCTTCTAATTTGTTGAATGCGCGTTGAAAGCACGAATTTGGTTTCCCACTCGTATGTAATGATTTAGGAAAAGGTTTAGAAAATTGAAAAGGTTGGGATTGATCCAAATCCGGCCATTCCATAAAAACACGAGAGAAAGTTGATAAATAGCAAGAAAGAACCCAAAACTTCGGTGATTTGGTGGATGCGATTACATAAAAATTTAGCTGTTCTCTTATTCTGGAGACGTCCAATCTTGCTGCCATGTGAAATAGTGCAGACCGGAGGTTGCAGTTTTTTTATGCATTTTATACATGTACTGAAAATGATTTCTTTTCTTTTAGTTATGATTTACCAACAACACCATTATCTTGGAGGAAGCTCACCAAGGAGGGGCCCAGCTGTATCTTGGCCTGCCCTCCGGTCAAAGAAAGCACCTCATCCGACACTTTTTACATAAAGGTACTTGCCAACCTGTAAATTAACTGGAACAATATTTCTATTGCAGTGTAATTTTAAGTTCTGTCGCTTTTATTCCGATGTAATCCTCCCATCCATCTGGGCGTTATCCCTGGTAATGGAAATAAAGCCACACATGAACAGGAAAAAACTCTGACACGGCCCGAAACTTTACGGGCCATTTTCGGGTGTGACAATTTCCTTTGTAACTCAAGAACGGGGAGGATTTTAAGTCGTCAAACTTCACAGTCAGTTTTCTTTTTGTTACCTTGAAACAACGGCTTTCTTGAACAAGCAGTTGACAGGTTCACAAATGGCTTTTCGGGCCTGAAAAGTTTTCGGGACTTTCGTTCAATTTGCCTCGTCTTTTGTTTTGTTATATGTCTCTCTTTAGGTGCTATGTCAGACCGACACCTTGAACAAACTGCCATCTGACGAAGACTCACCTCACCACGTGATTCACCTGTACCCTCCCCTTGTTATTCAAAACAAACTGCCTGTCGACCTTGAACTGTCAGCGCTGGTAAGCATAGCATTTAGTAAGATTAGTTTTGAGAAATGGAAAATCTTTCTTCGAGAGCATAAGTTCCTTAGAATTTAGACACTGGTTGCTAAATTTCATTACTTTGCTTGTTGCTGACTTCCAGACATTATAAACACAGCCTTCCTCCGATAAACTGCTGTGCCGATGTCACAAAATTGTTGATTGTCCAAACTGATTGAAGGTTTCGTTTCTATTTCTTCATCAGACGCAAAGCCAAGACGTTGAAATTGTTCGCCCTGGTGAAAAGCTATCCGTTGTGTCTTTGTGTCCCGGGGATAATTGCCACGTGAACATAACGGTACTGTATTTTTGTGCTCAATGACTTTTTTTTTCAAGCAGCAAGAACTTTGTAGACTTGTTGACCTACCAGTTTGTCGTTTGTTGAATTGACGGTGGCACATTACAGCGTTAGGGAAGTGTTCTATAACTTGAATGGTAGGAACGATTTTGATTTTAAAATAGAGAATGAGAATGGTATTGTCACCTTGCCGTCAAAACCACAAATTTGCTTTTTGTATTCTGTAGTTCTGCAGACTACTGTCATTAAATGCGCTAAAATTTGTGTTCATGTGCAACACGGTTATTTTTCTTCTTACTACCGATAAATTTGATGTTTTGTTCATACTAAACTGTTGCTGTTCTCGTTGCTTACATTTCCTGATTTAACCTTGTCTTTTTCTCTTCAGATTCCGTTCATTTTGCGTATGATGCATACACAAATTTAGTACTCGTCATGGAGTTAACTGAGTTGGCCAAGCGAATACAATTGAAAGCACATTTTTGGTTTCTGTGGGGATTTTGTCACTTTATATTTTCTGATGAGACCGTATGATATTTACCGTAATACGACATTTGCATGATGACGGCATTTGACCACAAGTATTTTTACCACACTGGGAGGGAATACAAAATCTAAATAAGAAAAGAAAAACAAACTGAATTCTGGTAGTTGAAGTCAACGCGAAAGGTGCCTAATAATTGTTATCGTTTTGTAAAAAAAAATGTTTATTGTATAATTTTATTTAACACAGATGAAAAATTACAAAGACCTCGATTGGTTTGGTCTCATGATTATTAAAAAAGAAGTTGATAAGTCATTGGCCTTATCGATGAAATCCAAGGAGGAACTGCCTAAAGAGCTGGTAAGTTAGTTCTAATTCTAACTACTGCAAGGTAGAGCATTGAGCCGGCATTGCAGAGGTCTTGGGTTCCAATCCCGTTGAAACCACGTGTCTTTTTCAGGTATCTGTAAAGTGACAATTGTTTAAATTGTCCAGATATGATTGAGGATCACTTCACCCTTTCATAGTTCTAATCTGTTATCTAAAATGCCCTTGTCTTTATTGACCAATCTTATTAGTCAGTGAAGGGTGCAGGGATGGCACTGTCTCCAGTTAGTCCACCAGCGCTAGAACGACTAGACACTTATATAAATTTAAAGTTCCTTTCCTTTCCTTTGCCTTTGTTAAAGTGCCCCTGTGATCAAAAAAACCACTTCCTTTTTTCCTTCAGATTTTGAAAGTGTGTTTGCTTAACACCTGACTGGCAAAATTTTGAGCTTTGATTTTTATCCAAAGGCCGTTTACTTTGAGTGTAAGTTTTGGATTTCACGGTCCGCCATTACTCACGTTCAAAACTGACCGATTGGACCTCAGACGGTTGGATCCAGGGAAAAGTGACGTCAGACGCTCACTAGCTTAAAATTTCAGCGTGTGAACGCAGCTTATTATATATGCAAAGCGTGAATTCAAAAGCCTGAAAGCCCAAAACCCCCGTGCTGCATATTAATTCTGCGGCGTACACACGTATTGCATTCTTAAACTAGTGAGCCTTTGACGTCATTTTCTCCTCGATCCAGCTCTCTCAAGAACATAATGTTAGTAATGGCGGACCATTAAATAGGAAAATTACAGTTAAAATAAAGAGGTGTCTTTTTGAAATCAAGGCTTAAAACGTGGGTCACTTAGTGTTTTGTTAACATAGTTTTGAAATCCAAAGAAAAATATGAATTGATTTTTTGGTCACAGGGGCACTTTAAATCTGTGTGATAACATTTTTTGGGAATCAAAGTGCCGTCACATCCCTAAAGCTGAGACTCGTTCTGTGTTGTGGAACTCTCGTTTCCTTATTCCAGAAAGCTGGTGTTTTAACGTGTTGCCTAGTCGTTTTTCTTGCAGTTTTGTGTGTTAATGGATTATTCCGGTTGTTATAGTGAGCGGTTTGTGACACGGTCTTATGTTCGCGACCACACTACTAGTTAAAAATAATTGTAACTAGCGCTGAGTGGTTTGAAGCCAAGATTTCTGTCAGATCTTTCTTGTAGGTCCGAAGAGAGCTGTCGTCAGCAATTGTGCGCAAGGGCTAAGGCTGATAGCACGATATAAAAATGTATGCCGTCACTATTCCGACCTCTCGGCTGGGATGTTTAAAACACAATTTATTCCTCTCAAAACGTGATGAAGTACGATCGTCAGGGTGAGTGTGGTCCTGAGAAGGACTGTTTTTGGTGACGCTGACTGGCGTTTCTACAAGCTGAGTGGAAGTCATCTTCAGAGGCAAGTGATCCGCTGCGTACCAATGAATTGTCAACTGATTGGTCCTTCTCAGGAGTACTTTAACCTAGACGATCTTACTTCAAAAGTTTTGAAGAAATTCCTTTCTTAATGTATATTTTATTTGGAGTAATTATTGTATATAAATTTAGAGTTATCTTTAAGAAAGTTACGACATTTTTTAATTTCGAAGACGTAACATCATCGTCAGTTACAAAATATTTGAAAAACCGTTAGGACTTATATAACAACTAGGCGAAACATGCACAATTAAATATGATTAAATATATTTAATTATGCATGTTTCGCCTAGTTGTTATAGAAGTCCTAACGGTTTTTCAGATATTTTGTAACTGACGATGATGTTTGTAACATCGAAACATGTCTTCGAAATTAAAAAATGTCGTAACTTTCTTAAAGATAACGATTTGCTTTCTGCTGTCTCGAAATTTAGAGTTATTGTTAATTCTGTCTGAAATACCCTTTGGGGGCATCCAATACAGTTACCAATTTACAATGGTTACAAAATTGAACTTGCACGATACATGGTCACGTAAGAAATTATACTGAGATAACATGGGAATTTCTAACTGAACTGTGGTGCTGCGTCACTGAGTTAGTGATGCTAATCCGATTCATTGCATTTGAGCTCTGTAATCGTCCTGCGGAATCAATTAATATTTTACTTTAATCACTCAGTTGATACAATCGAATTTCACAGTCTAACAATTTGATAACTGTGACAATGGTAAATATATCAAGTTTTGTGTTTCGTTGGTTTTTCAGCTTCTCGGGGTACATACGTTGCATCAGTCCGGAACAAGAGAAATGTTCATTTACTCTCCATACTGGCTTATTAACAAAACTGGATTACACGTGGAGTACAGGGTAAGTTGAATTATTAAAAATCGACATTTTTGAAAGCTGTTTTCCCTTTTAACTTGTTTTCACACAAATACATTTATATTCGTAAGTTTCTTTTCTCCATTAGAGATGATAAGCTCAAAAATCTGGGAGACACTACTTTCCT
>NC_090888.1:64990434-65000434 GCF_036669925.1 Montipora capricornis | reverse complement strand
TGAAAATGGCCAGGAGGCCAAGATGAAAGTAACTTTCTGCAAAGTTAAAAAGATTCTGTGTAGCGGATTTAGAGCCACCTTAAAAAAATCACAGATTTAAGCTGGCAGTTGCAAGCAAGGCTGAAAAAAATAATCCAGGCTTGAACGCCACGGGATCCTTGCAACCTATGCAAGCCTGGACGGAATCCATCTTGATCGGGAGATCCCGTTAACACCTCGAATTTTTCACCCTGGTTTGCTTGGAACTGCTTCAATTGCTTACGTGCGATGATCTTTCTGACTTCTATTTCATGTATTTCGCAGTTCAATTATGTGGAAAAATGTCGGCTATTCTATTCTAAGTGCGGCCTTGGCCTGGTTTTCACTAGCAACAAACACAGATGCAAGCATAAGTAGTTTATACCAAATAAAGACAAGCGTCGACATAATCACGATCACAAGCATAAGAACACGATTTTTACTAGTTACAAGGCTTCGTTCTCGATATGGCCATTATGGCGGCAGAAACAGGACCAAGTGCTCCAATTGGTCAGGCAAGGCCCGGACGTGGTTAATTTGCTGTTTCTTGTGCGGTGTTTCTTTTCACACAAACGCAAACCCACCACTATGATTGGCCGAGATGAAAGTGACTTGGAATGCGGTTTTCTAAAGCTTTGCTTAAACTCTGTTTACATAACCGTCCCATGATGGTATGTCAGTAAATGAATGTTTCGGGAAATAGGTTTTGTTTGTTTAAAAAACCATTAATTACAGCAGAACATCGTGCTTTATAAGGTGACGCGTAACCAGGCGGCCTCATTGCCTGAAGAATGCAGTCTAAACGTCGTGAGACAAAGGATAATACTTTAATATTATTAAATAAGTCTTTTTCATCACAAAAACTCATCAGTATACTTAGAATCCTCTTTTATTGAAGTTTGCGTCAATTCTCCAATCCAAGGGTCTCCATCGTGTAGGGGAGTGGTCCAGTTTGCGACCCTTGTGCCTGGCTTTTTTTTAACGGTCTCTGTGTTTTGTTATTTAGTTCATCCTTCAAATTGAAATATCAAGAACACGACTATTCAAAATTGTCACGCTGACTCCTAAATACGTCATCATCAACAACACAGAGGTACACGATTAATATACTCTGCGGCCTTGTACTGTACTACAAGTTAAACTATACTTTACTTTACTGTGCTATGCCATGCCTTGATAAGGTTGGTTTACAAGGAAACTTTGGTGCTGCGTCAGCCATGAGGGAAACATAAAAAATTGGGTTTCAAACGTTAGCTGTTCTTCAGAAGCTAACACTCGAAACGTTAGCTCAGAAATCTTTGTGGTGTGGTGTGGTATAGTATAGTATAGTATAGTATAGTATAGTATAGTATAGTATAGTATGGTATGGTATAGTGTAGTGTAGTGTAGTGTAATGTAGTGTAGTGTAGTGGAGTGGAGTGGAGTGTAGTGTAGTGTAGTGTAGTATAGTATAGTATTGTATAGTATAGTATAGTATACTGTAGTCTATGTATGTATATGTCAGAACCAGGGGCGGAAGGAATGGGTGGGTATTGGTGACGTTTTCTTTTTAACTCCTATGCTTTCACAGACGCTTCATATATGCTGTTGTATTGTGTAGTAGGATTATTGTAACAGCTGGTACTGTTGATTCTTTCAGATATCGATATCTTTTATTGAGAACAAATGTAAAAATGCATTATGGTTTGTCGTGGAACCGGGAGAGGTAAGCGGGTTTTTATTTGGTCGTTCAAGACGTTAGGTCCATATAATCCGCTTGACAAACAATGTTAGAAATCCGTATACGAAATGCAAAAGTGACCTTTGCACTTATCTGGGCAATTTAAGCAATTTGTCTCTTACAGAAGCCTGAAAAATTCAGGTGACTTCAACGGCCGAGATTCGAACCCACGACCTCTGCGATGCGGGTGCAATGCTCAACCAACTGAGCTATGAAGCCACTCAGTTGGGAGGAGGTCAATTTTTTGGGCTCATTTAGGACTTAAATGAATGAATTCAGGACTCTAATGAATTTTTCAGCTGTCTAGAAGAGACAGTTGCTTAAATTGCCCAGACAAGTAGGAGGATCAGTCAGGCTTCTCCCTTTCATAAAGATGAAGAATTTGAATTCACACACAACGGGGCTTGTTTCGAATTTTGCCGCAACAAAAGAACAGAGTCGAGGTTCAGGGGAATAATTTGCATTTTGTACAATTGAGTACAACAATAACATTTTCATCAGATTTTTCTGACTGATTAGTGACACACGGTTGAGGAAAGGTGACTAGTGCAAAGTGGGTAATTTCCCGGGGGGGGGGGGGGGCGGGGGGTGCTCATCGTACCTTTTAGGGGTTAAAAAAGCGGTTTTGGTACCTCTTTGGGTGTTTAGCCTCAAAAGGTCCACAGCGGGAGCTTTAGTGGTACCTTTTAGGGTATTGAGCCGAAAAGTTGTGGCGGGAGACATTATTTTGATAATGAACTAATTTTTAATTTTGTCTAATTAAAAACCCATAATTTGGTACCTCTTAGATGTGAAAAAAATTTCACACCACACCCACAAGACAAGATCTTGGTACCTCTTAGGGGTTCTTTTCAATATTCCGACGAGTACCCCCGTCCTTTTTATATGGGAGTCCCCCCGGGGGTAATTTGATGCACGTTGTTTTCAGTGAAGAGGGCATAACTATGGAATTTGTGTTCTTGTGTATTGTCTTTCAGAGCAAGCCATTTTGGCCCGAAGACAAGTCCGGTGTCGTTGTTCTCAAGCCGACAATGTCAAACATCGTTTCAAAGCCTTTCAGCTTCAACACTTCACACACGACCGTCTTGAGAATTTCAGAGCTACAGGCGCTTGCTGTGGACGTCCATGGTGAGGTGGAAGACTCTGTAACCACTATTGTGGTTTCAACCTATACCCCTGGGATCGGAACTATCAGAATCGAAAACCTGTGCGAAAATACTGCATTACGATTTCATCAGAAGTAAGTGTACTGAGGTGATTGCTGGCTGATCATAGCCACAGGCACAAAAGTAAGCAAGTTTGAGTCTCAGGCGCACCTTTACGTCTTGGCTAATTTTCGAGTGCGAGTGCGTGAAAGTATATGTTTTGATCTCAGCGCTTGCTTTTTTCAGTGTGAATCCTTTCCTTTTTCACTAGAATGTTGTGATCACATTATCTGGCCATTCTAACAGACACAAACTATCAAACGAGCCAATCCTGACGCCAAGAAAATTCTTACAGCCAACAGTTGTAATCGCGGAAAACGCGCGTGAGCAAAGCTCGGATTATTTTGTTTGTACCTCTGGTTGGCCAAAGGATGTTGCGGACGGATTTTAAGTGTCTATGCATGAACTATAAAAACTTTTTTGCGCTCAACAGTTCTCTGCACTTGTCTAACACTATTTCTTTGAATTGCTTAACTCTCTCTCCTTCAAAGTCACTGTTTATAAAGGCTCCAAAGAGTGGAAAAGCTAGACGTAATTTGGTGTTCGACCGTGCAAGAAAGAGGAATGGGTTTAATACCGGGTTGACGTCAGAAACTGCTTTGCATTGTGAAAGTTCTTTGAAAACAGCGATGCAAAGAAATTTGTGACGTCAAACCCGATATCGAACCCATTCCCCTTCATTGCTTGATCATGGATCAAATTATGACCTCTTTTTCCGTCTTTTCAAAGCGAATAAAAAAGTGAAATTTCAATCAACGGGTTCTTAAGACAACACGATGTATTTGGGACGATCTCGGAGAATAAATAAAGTGGAAAAGTGTGTTGAGGTGTTGGGCACTTAAAGTCCTTCTCTAATCGAAGCAGTAAACACACAAATCAATGGAAAAAATCTTTTGACAATAATTTATCAAAACCTGCTCTATAGCTATTTGTAATTATTATTTTTGTAGCTACCCCATTCCTGATGCGTCATCACAAATCAAGATTTACGGGAATAAAGATGGTTTTTACCTGACGTCACGGCAGCCATGTTGGTGCACAGAACAATAGAGAAAAAAGTCTTTTGGGAATTTGACTCTTTTATAATGAAAAACATGAGCCATAATGGACCAATTTCGATATATTAAAATTCAGTCCTAAACAAAAGACATCATCTCGAGGCTCTGGGGAATAAACTCATACAAATCCCCAGATTATTCCCCAGAGCCTCAAGATGATGCCTTTTGTTTAGGACTGAATTTTAATATATCGAAATAGGTCTATTTGCTATTGTTTTATGCACCAACATGGCCGTCTCATCACGTGATTGAAAACCATCGATTCCTCTCATCTCGCTCTTTTTGGGACAACCGCTGTAAAACCAAACCGCGTTTCATAAATCAGTACCATTGACAATGGCACGTCGGCACTTATACCACTAAAACATCGATATCACATTCATTCACAGTCTTGCCAGATTATTCAAACCTTTCACAACAAGCTATAAAAACAAATAAATAAAATTTAAAAACTAAAAAAATACATTTTATCAAAGGAAATGTAACGCCCTTCGTAACGTAACGCTGGGTTTAGCGCATTGTTATCATTATCACCCTCAAAATATTCAACAATATAATAATAATAGTAATATGGAACATTCAATTTGCAGAGATAATGGCCAAGTGACAGTTCTTAACTCCCAGCACATGATCCTCTACACCTGGGATGATCCCCAGGGTGACCGCAAATTGCTTTGGAAACCTTACACGGGTAGAGACAAGCCAATCGAGGTCCCGGTAGATAAGGTAACATATTTTATGTTGTCACACTGCTTTTGTCTCAATGAAATACGTTAATGCACGTCTTCGAATCATCTTTGTTCCTAACATAAAAATTTGGAACTTCCTTACTGCTTTTTTACTGTCGGTTGTTAGCAATAGCATACTCTACTGATAGTAAGTCCTAAGTGATTCTTTTGTAGAACCAGTCCTGTTCAGTGATAAACGAACAAAATTGTAATTTGAAATGAACTGCCAAACAAGCTGTCAACCCCACAAAGGACTGGAACTACCCAAAGATGACTAGGAACTAGCAAAATAGGCTATGCCGTGAATCCATGAAAAATGCCTTCTTCTTCGAGAATCGATTCCCACCCCAGTGTTAAACCGCAAGTCGGGTAAAATTTGGAACTTCTTTTTACACTTCCATAGGATGATTTTGGCGAAACAAGAGTGGAACTTGACGAGAATTCACCGCCAGTCAAAGACGACCGAAAGGAGCTGGAGAACAGGGATACTACCTGCGGACTGATGTGCGGCAGCTCAGCTGGCGAGGTGCCTGATGGGATGGATCATGGGGTCTGGACCGATGATGTGGACGGCCCAATACAGCATAGAGTTAAGAAAACCATCTACTGGGTGTCAGTGATAGATGGTCTTCAGCGGGTACTCATCTTTACCGACAATGAGGAGATCGCCTGCTTGGCAAGAAAGGTTGGTTAGATTGCACCACTGTCGGCAATTAATAAAAGTCAGTACCTTTTAAAATATGGAGCGTATAATTTTCATTCTGATCCAGTGGCGCGGTGTTTTCACAGATAGGGCTTTTCAGTTGTGTTTGCGTTTGACCGCCCACGGAAATTTTAGACTGTAGACAACTGGAAGGGCCGCTATTCATTATATATGGAATATGAATGTAAAGCGTCGGCATATGATGTCCGAGTGGCCATGTTTGTGTTTTTGTTCTTGTTTTTCTTTTGACGTGTGTTTGTTCTCCGACGTAGGTGTGCTTAAAATTAGCAATTGATATACTTTTAAATCATTTGTTGTTTGTTTTGTTGTTGTTGTTTTTTTGCTCAGTGCTGTGATTTTGAAATTGTTAATACGGAGTTGTTCGTCTCGTTGGATGGAGTCGGTTTGTCTTTGGTGAACAGCAAACCTAATGAAGTCGCCTACGTGAGACTTTTCAGGTAATACGCGTAGATATCACTCTCATCTCATTTGTAAGGATCAGGTCAAGCGTGAACGAAAATCTCGTTTCGCGGCGGTACAGCCATCGCAAATAACTCCCGCACGAACCTGTCAGGGGTTTTAAGCTGGTATCAAGTGAAGGAGTACAAAGCCTCGTTAGGGATCCAAGATGAACTTGTAACGGTGATGTCAAATGGGTAGTGTCACGCTATTTTAGTCAAACTTCAAAACTCTAAAAGACGTCCTTGCGTCAATGAAATCCAAAAAATAATGCTGTACTTTTGTTGCAAATTGAAGTGCACTTAAGTTATTCTTTGTTGTTTTCAGCCAAAGATGGAGAGTATGAAAATGGATTGAAACTTGAAAAAACTGGTTTGGAGACAGTGTCTTCATAAAGACACCAAAAATAATTGTGTACGAATAGCTCTTTGTGCCATAAATATATGTCATATCTTGTCAGTGGGTTATCAGGAATGTTGCACGTGTAAGCTAAGGTACTAATTTAGATTTTGAGCTAAAAACAGCAAATTAAGCATGACAGTGCCCGCATAGTCGCGGACTGGAAGGCTCACTTAGTAATACGAAATGCGGCTATAATGAGTGGAGTCGGGTTAATATCCACGGAACACCTAACATTGAAGAGAATCGGTAATGGAGATTTCTCAGAACTTATCAGCCACATCATGTTTTATATGTTTTGATTTTCTGTTCGATTTTTTCCAAGTGTATTGTATTTTTAAACGACTTGTGTTGCCTGATTCTTTTTTATTTTCCTTTTTGTGCAGTTCCACCTCAGTCTGGCAGCTCGAAAGGTCCCGTGGGAAATGGAAATCGTTGAATCTAGAGTTACAAACGTGGTTGGAAGATGCTTGGAGAAATAACGATGAGGTCTTTGAAGTGGAAGATAGGAAGGTATAATATCCAATCATTTTCCAGGCTAGTTACTCCGTTACTCAGACAGTCAACCAGCCTTTTTTTTTTTCAGTCACTTACTTATATTAGCTTGTAAATCGAATATCAAGGGAGATTAGAAAGCTAATGTTTAGGGCGTTCCCACTGCCTCAGAACGCATCCCCGTTTCTGTGCTTCTTTTATAACCAACGCAGCAACATAGTTTCATTAGAAACTACGGCCCGTGGGCATTACGGGAGAATAATTCCCTCAGTACAATTTAGTCACAATTAGCCAATCAGAGCGCGCGTTATATCGGCTACAAACACAAGCCATATAATAAAGATTTTTACTCTCTAAGTGATAACACTAATCATGAAACGCATCAACACTTGGATGTTCAGTTTCCGTTACCAGACTTAATTTTTTTTTCTTTTAAAAAATCAATCAGCCACGTACACAGTTTCCTTAAAAGACGTAAGGTGGAGTACTGAACCTATTAGCAACAAATCCATTGTAATAAAACAGACAATAAATGATCGCTTTTTTTTTTCTTTCAATAAATCAATCAGCGACGTTCAGTTTCCTTAAAGGACGTAAAGAGGAGTATTGAACCTATTAGCAACAAATCCATTCCAATAAAACAGACAGTAAATGATCGCTTTAAAGAAATGATATTCAAGTATAGTGGCACATTATAGGTACCGTCAATGTCTGAGACATGTGCAACTCTACTGTTGGATTAAGGTCCATAACTATTGTTTTTTTGTGGTAGTTTTAGTGCACTATGTCACCGGGTTCGTAAGAGTGAGTGATTGAGCGATTGTAAAACCGTGGTGGCAAATAGGCCTGTAGCACGTGCATAACTCACGAACATAAACTGATCTGCTGGAAGCGAGCTGGAGTTTCAACAAAATGAGCTCCAAAATCGACATGAATCATGTGACGCTGATGAATAATAAAGCAGCTGCAATTTCCAAAACAATGGAATTATAAATAACCTCGTCTAGGAGAGTGAATTTTTGACTTTGCAGAAACAATGGTCAACAACCTCAAGAGTTGGACTATTGTGATCTTTGTGTTGAATTCGCACATTTCTTGTCAATCTTTAAAACACTTGAAAGAAAAACAAACAAACCAACAAAAACAAAAACTCGGTGTCTTGCCATCATTTTGACACAGAGGCATCCTTTGTTTCGCGGGCAAACAAGCGAGGTAACTTGATCACGGCGCCCGCTGAATTCGATGTCACTTTCGATTTTGCGATTTACTTGTGCAGCCAAAAGTACATTAGAAAAATTGAACGTAGCAAAAACTCCCAAAGTGTTTTTCGCTGATGGTGACTTTTTATATTCTCGGTTCAAAAATTAAGTTCTTTTCATGTCGCAAATTTTTTTGCTGATGGCAAAATATTTTATTCTCGATCGACACTTCCTTAAAACTTCTTCTCCTCTTCGTAAAAACTGTGTATCAATATTTATTACTTTTGCATCAATATTTGTTTTGCATAAAGCAAGCTAACAAAATCTGTACCTTGCTTAGTTCGCATTTTTGAGCGTTAAACTAGAATTTCCGGTCCTATGTTTCTGACGGCAAGTCCTATATTTTGAGGTCACCCGTCCAAATACTAACCTTGCTCGACAAGGATTAACTTCAGTGATCTTTTGTCGTACAAAGCTGTCAGAGGCTCAGAGCATGCTCAAACTTGTGGTGAAAAAGAACATGGCAGCCTCGAAGACAATGTTTCTTGATTCTCTTTTATTGTGTTCAATCTTTCTGGGATTTAGTATTTTATTAGTAACCAGTAACCACATGTCTTGTCAGGAGTCTATTTACCTAAGACATCAACATGGCACTGTATGATATACGGTATCAAAACAATATCCTGCTATATAACGTGTACTATTAGAGCTACATATACTTCGCAAAGATAACTTGAATCTCCTGGAAGACAAAACGCAGCTCAGTTGCACTGCCACACGAACGCATTGCGTGCCTATTTTTATGTGTGTTGTCATCTTGCAGGTTGACTTTCAATCGATGACAATGACGCGTCCTCACACAGGTGCTATTCGCCGACTCTTTGAACCAGCAGTGTGGCTGAACTACAAAAGCTCCGATCATTACTACAGTCTTCATTGCAAAATGTACAAAATGCAGGTATAAAAGTCGTGCTCTGGTCTCGTCAAGCGAAGTACCTTCCTGACTCAGTACTTTTTAGTAAATCGTCAGGCCTGTCCAAGAGAAAATGAGGGGACAGAGACGGAGGCTCAGGGCGTTGGTCGGGATATGTCATGTCCACGAAAGTTTTTGTTAGATGAGCGGAAGTCTTTGTTCTAGCGGAAGTCTGTCTTCCCAGACGTCCGCATGCAGTCTTGTCTCACTCTCAGGTTCTTAGTGAAGAGAGAAAATGACGGCGCACGTGGAAGGCTAATGAATATTTATTTTCTTTCAAACATCAGACCGAGGTTGGCCTGCATGCGGACGTCTCGGAATACAGACTTCCGCTAGAACAAGGCCTTCCGCTCGTCTAAAAATAACTTTCGTAGACATGACATATCCCAAGGGCTGGACCGGGAGTCTCCCTGTCTGTCCCCTCATTTTCTCTTGGCCTGTCTTAAGACGTTTCCTCTTAACTTTTGCCTGAGGTTAAAGAAACAACACAGTGTTGTGATCGGTCTTGTTATCCAGAGTTGCTCGCTGGTTTGCAGTGTCTGGGAAATTTTAAATTAAAAACTTATTCAGTATATGAATGCTATATCATGAGCATTACCCATGCAGACATCCAGATCCTGATACCCTGATGGATGAGTTAAAGTACAAAAAGCGTGATAGTTCGTTGTGCATTGCTTGTGTAACATGGTAGTCGTTAGAGAATTTGGATTCCCCAATAATCCGAGTAATAGAGCTTAGTTAGTACGTGAGTGAGCGAGCGAGCGAGCGAGCACTTAATTTTATGAGGGCAGCACCTAATAGTGTTACAACACTAATAATCTTGTGGCCCTCCGATTTCTGACCAGATCACAACACCGGGAACTCCTTGCTCTACTCTCTGTGAGTACTGCATGTGTGGGATCTTTAACGCCCCACGGAGTTTTATGAACAAAGGCGGGGCCTATTGTTTATAGTCCTTGTCCAAGAAGACTTGAAAGTCTCATCATATGTGGATGTAATTGCAAAGGCAGCACTTTCTCCTCAGTTATTTAGGACCCTGAGTG
>NC_090888.1:64980434-64985434 GCF_036669925.1 Montipora capricornis | reverse complement strand
AAATGTGTAATTTAGCTTCCTGTATATAAATATTTATTTGCGATCCAAAAAAATAACTTGAGTGAGGCAACTGGTAACAACGGGGCATGCAAACGGGAAATTGTTGCTTTAAGTGAATAAGATAAGGAAAGGATGGTATACGTTTTAAAAATGCGTGACTAAGGCTGCGTTGCAGATTCATTAGGGACTTATGATTTACGAGCCACAAAACAATAACACCATCGGTTAAAAGAGGAAAAGAATCGTGCTGCACGTGTGTCACGCACTTCTTTTTGCGGTACTCAGAATAACGACGTAAAATCACCAACTTGAGATTTTGACGACAACGTGAGCATATACATGTCAATCTTTCATTCTCTTTTTTTGCTCTGAAATCGCTCGAACTAATTTATTTTAATAATACGTCGCCCGCATTGTACAACATTAGCGAGAGGGAATAATCGCTAAAACTATTAAACGACAATGGAAAGTTATATTTTGAGGAGACATTTTCGTCAACGTTTCCTTCGTATTCGTCGTGACTACGGACAACCTTCTGTGCTCAAAGTTAAGCCTCATTTACACTAGCAAGTTTTCCTTGATACTTTTTCCTTGGCAGTGTAAATGGAAAAATATGGCAAGTTTTTCCTTGACAAGTGTTCTTGTTCAAAAACTAGAATGCTAGTTTTTGAACAAGGACACTTGTCAAAAAAAAACTTGTCAAGGACGATATTTGCTAGTGCAAATTACTTGACAAGTGCACTTGTCAAGGAAAACTTGTCATGTTTTTCATTTACACCACCAAGGAAACCTTGTCGAGGAAAAACTTTTTAAGGAGAACTTGCCAGTGTGTACAGTCGGCAAGTTTTCCTTGACAAGAGGACTTGTGAAGAAAAACTTGCTAGTGTAAATGGGGCTGGCCGCTGGCCGCAAGCACTGTTTTCGAATCTTTTATCCTTTTTAAGTTCATGAATACTTGAAAGCCCGGATTCGTGTATCCAAAGTACATTGTATCTGCATTGAATGTGGTTCAATACTTTAGCTTCAATATCTGTTTAAGTATTTTTGGAAAACAAAATCAAAGTGCGTTTAAGTGTTCCGAGCGCAGAATTCCGGATTTCGATTTTCCCAAAAAAGCAGGCAACCAAAGACAGCTTCTACTATAGGGAAAGGGCTGTCTGTTGGTTTTATGTTTTGTTTGTTTGTTTTCCGCAGACTTGCTTATTTTCAACGGGTCGGTGTATTCATAACGCAAGAAAAGCTCGTCTCCCAGATCACCCGTCATTACACTATGCAGGTCAGTAAATGTTATCTTGCGACAAAAAACCCACTTCACACTAGCACAGAAATCTGGCACGGCACGGTAATTATTTCGAGTGTAAACAGAACAAATAGAAGGCATATTAGGCACCCGTGCCAGAAATTATAGGGGTGCCCAGCACATCTCTGGAGGTGCGCTCTTCACTCAAATATTGTTACCGTGCCGCTATTTTGGGCCGTGCCAATTTTGTGCGTGTGTAAAAGGGGTTACCGTTTTACTTGTTATCTTTAATGTAATTTTCCGAGCGACTTCCTCAGTCCTTTTTTTGTATCAATCAATCTATTAAAGTCATTGCGTGGGATTGAGGTTGCCCTCAGTATCCGAGCCCGAGGCTCATGTATAAAACGCATGACAAAAAACAAATAAAAGATAACGTAATAACAATAATATCAAAATTACGTAGAAGTTACATACATGAAATTATAAACAATTGTTATCTATAATGAACTAGATAATATTTAGTTGTAAATATGTACACATCAAGCCTAAAGTTATCACCTAAACATTAAAAAATTCATGATTGGCAATAATTACATAGACAGCCAGTCCTTAAATTTAAAAGATTTAATAGTCTCCAGATTTTTATGAAATGCATTTAAATTGGGTGACAGTTTGACATATGTAGGTAGCTTGTTCCATAGGTGAAGAAGGCGAGACTGCTTTGTGCGCAACAGCAATCTTTTATGTGCGTCTTCGTTCATTTGCACGTGTCCGTCCACAGTCTTAACCTTGTGAGTCAACTGCATTGATTTAATGTCTGTTGCAGGCTGTTCGCCAAGTCTATGTTCTTATATTTGGACTTGACGTCCTTGGTAATCCCTATGCACTGATTCATGGCATTGGTGAGGGAGTTAAGGATTTCTTCTATGAGCCTTACCAGGTATAATTTCACGATTTTCTGTGTTTGTTCGCATGGCATTTGGCAATCTTGATATTCTAAAAACCAATCCTTCATGCGTTGTAATTAATTCCGTCCCCGAGGTTATTGAATTGTAAAGTACGTGTTGCGCAAAAGTTTGATTCTTCATTAACCTTTCACAACTTACTCGTTTAGGAGAAAAATAAAAGTGGTGATGTAAAAACATTCTTGTGAGTATCCTTTACCGAAACAACAATAAGTCCTTAAAAGCGTCTAAGTCTGCTAATGTTTAGCGGAAGAGCTTCTAAATAGGTAATCGGAATTGAGTTAGGAGTTCTCCCATTTTTTCCCAATTTTTCTCAGCTTTTTTATACTTCAAAAAACCACATTCCTTCAGTGATAGTTCATTTGTAGCTACTCTGTTACGAAAGGTCTTTCTTTGTTTTTTTGGCGTACTTTGGTTTTTCCCGCTCTGGTGTGATTTGACTAAGTGTGTGTTAGTGCAGCACTTGTGGTCGGCTTTATATACATTTACATGAATGTCGGATTATGTAGGCAGCGTGGCCGAATGCATAGGGCTCTTGCCTTGACATCTGGAGATTGATATCCCCGTTTCATCTCCCGTTCTGACCAAGTAAACTGTCGTTTTCTGAATCCGTGGTTCATCTTCTCGGTTGTGCTTGTAAATCGCATACTGATTTGTCTCAGGCAGTTGGGGTTCTTAAAAGTTGTTCTGTTCAGTTGTATCGTTAATATTTGCCTCAATGACCATGAAAAGAACCTCTATTGCGAGTGGTCAATTATTGAATTAATTTGATGGAGGTACAATGTACCCTTCTCTTTGTAGGGTATCATTGCAGGACCAGGCGAGTTTGCCGAAGGATTTGCCCGAGGTGTAAAGAGTTTGCTGGGTCATGTAATAGGTAAATCATCCTCTTTATACTTTAGGGGATATTGATGTTGACGAGCGTTTGCACTGGTTCTCAGTTTCTCGTTCAGTTTGCAAAATTGATATCGTTGTTGAGTGAAAACAGAAACCCATAAGAGTTGAAACGTGTAACGCGCGTTCACAGCTTCCGAATATTCAGTGCGAACTGATTGGTTGAATTTTTCAGTGCTAAGTACCATATTTGGAAACCCCTCGCTCTTGTTGTTCCAAATATGGTACTTAGCAAATTGAATATTCAGAAGCTTGTTTCCCAGCACACAAGGGGCCGTTACACGTTTCAACCCTTATGGGTTTCTGGTGAAAATGTATCACCTTTTACCCTGTCATTTCAGGGGGTACCGCTGGAGCTTTCTCCCGAATTACTGGTTCCTTGGGTCAGGCCGTGGCTACGCTTACCTTTGATTCAAATTTCCAGATGGTAAGTACCGCCTCCAACATTCGCTGTCATGAACTAGAAAGCAGAACTGAGAAGGCCATGCGTTCGACGCCTGGTTGAAGAACTGGGATGTTTTCCGACAATGCTCGATTCAACATTGATTATTGATAAATACATATAGTTTACGTCATAGAAAGTGCGGCGTACGGGGTTTTATCCACGAGTTGTTTGTGTCAAAAACCCGAACGAGCGAGGAACGAGCGAGTGAGGGTTTTTGACACAAACAACGAGTGAATAAAACCCCGTACAAAGCACTTTCTATGTCGTGAACTGTTTATTACATATAAGACGAGAATTTTCATTGAAATTGTTTTCTGAACGCAAATTAGAAACAAAAACTCACTAACAATAGAACCAAATGCAAATTTAATTTAATTCAATAACAAAGTACGATTTGCACGAGATGCACGAGTGATTGGCATGGAAACGCCTTTACGCTATCGTTGATTGGTTATACTTCCACATGTGAAATAGCTGTACGCCATTCTGATTGGCTGTATAAGCCTTTTCCTCATGTGCAAATAAAGCGTATAGATTTGTACAAATGAGCTTTATGGAATAAAATTCTCATGTTATGTGTAATAAAGGACTTTACCAACTGTTTCGTTTCTTTTTTTTAGCGGAGGCGTTTGCGCATGCGCCAACACCCTCGAGGCATTGGGCAAGGTTTGATCAAGGGTGGAAATAGTCTTTTGATGGTGAGTTTAAAATAGTGTTATCATATCTTCGGTTAAACGAGTTTTTTTGTGTGCCTTTAAGTTGTTGCTGTTATTATTTTTTTCAGGGTTTGTTTTTTGGAGTGTCCGGGGTGGTAGTCAAACCTGTGGAAGGTACGTGAACATCCATGTGCAGGGATGGCGCAGTGGTGAGAGCACTCGCCTCCCACCAATGTGGTCGTGGTTCGATTCCCAGACTCAGCGTCATATGTGGGTTGAGTTTGTTGGTTTCTCTATTCTGCTCCGGGAGGTTTTTCTCTGGTTACTCTGGTCTTTCCCCCTCCTAAAAAATAGTGTTTGAGTTGAGTTAAATTGGATTTTCTTCTATGAATAGACCTAATTCATAATTAGGAAAAAAATTCTCATTAGTCAATAGCTGTGTTTAGATGAGAGTATGGAAACACGGCTGTGACATCACACAAAGTGTTGTCGTACGCGCATTTTGATTGAACTGAAGTCAGTTCAGAAATTGTCTTTCGTCCCAGGTAGTGTACTGTTGCGATCAACAAGTTGTAGTCTCCCAGTAGAACACCGTGTAGAGTTTAAAGAAGATGAATTCCCGGCTCTCCCTCTCTCTCAGTCTTTGAGGTTTTCAATAAGATGAAAACTATGAAAACTACTGTGCTATCAGTTGGCCTCAAAAACGTCTGTGGTTTCTTTTCCAATCACAAGGTGCTCGTTCTGACGGTGTGGAGGGTTTCTTCAAGGGAATTGGGAAAGGTCTACTTGGGGTGCTTACT
>NC_090888.1:64965434-64972934 GCF_036669925.1 Montipora capricornis | reverse complement strand
GTCACATGAAGAAAGGTGGTAGTGCGCATGCCTCAGGTCAGGCATCCAGGATAGTCCCGTATTGTATACTTGCTGTCAGCGACATCAAATACAATCAAATGATAGTTTTTGAGGGAAAACCGAAGAACTCGTAGAAACCTATCGGAGCAGAGCGGAGAACCAACAAATTCAACCCGCATAGGCATCGAATCCTGGAATCGACCCCATAACATCGGTAAAAGGTAAACACTCTCACTACAATGACTGCGTTAACCTTGTTCCCTTAAAAATATATGACCGCTAGTCATGGCAAGGAAATAGCAAACAACTGCCACAGGTGAATTCTAGTCTAGTTTAATTCAAACCTTGATCCAGCATCGACTCATTTCTGTGTTATTTAACAGGATGGTGGAGCAAGCATTGCACTTGCTGTTTCTGTCTACGAAATTGTCTCCAGTGATACGTCGGAACTCGAGGTTGGTCGTAAGGGATCATTTTATGGCTAAATGGCTAACTTAGATTGGGGAATTTCAGTTTCGATCGCACAATTCGGATCTTTGGTATTCCAATCGAAGCTTTAAATTTTGTCCACTGAGATCCGCAACGGGGAAGATTTACCCCGCTAAATTTTTTTTCACTTTTTTACCAAAACTCATCGACCGAAGATCTAAATCAGTTTAAGGGGAAAAAATAATCGAACACGCCCTATATTTTTGCTTTTAAGAGGCTTGTTATACTAGTAAGACGCTTATACAACGGCTTTCCTAAGTGAGTGAAGCGCGGCAAGCAAAAATGAACGTTTATAGCCATGAAGTGGTTGCGCGCAACAGTTCGTCTATAGAGGAGCAAACACGTATCGCAATTTGAACATAAATAGTTTGGTTAAGTATATTTTCCTGGTAAAATAAACATATCTTGTTCATTTTTGCGTCTGTCTTGAGCTTTTGATGATGATATTTAACATCGCGTTTGCGGCGAAAGGCAAAGAAGCTTCTTTGATTTTCATTAATTTCTAGCCTCTTTGCAGTACAGAGAAACTCCTCGAAAGGGAGATGTGAGTTATAAGAGAATTTTCATGCTTTTACGATAAGAAGCATCCTTCTGTTTGCCGCCGTTTGTCGTTTCACGTAAACGAAGTCTGTACGTTTCACGAGATACGTCAAGTATCATTTAACCTTGACTGCCAGGACTTATCGCGGTACCTCCTCACAATTTTAATGAGTTGTCAGTCAGACAGGAATTGACAACGACGAATGTTATCATCACGACTACCCAACAAAGAAATCCATGGTACTAGTTAGGAAAAGGAACGTTTCAATCGTGGCAATGAAAGGATTAACCCATGACAGAGTTGGCGAGAGGCATGGGTCTGTTTCTAATTTTACATCGTAACCCGGCTAAAGCAGCTTTTGTGAAGATTCCCCGGTACTGATGAGACTGTAGACTCTCTGGAAATTCGCTTTTTTACCAACCCATGGTATAGTTTATTTTGGAGGGTTCTTGGAATAAAGACAATTGCTGTCCAGTTAAGAGAATCATCGCAGAGTACCAAAAGTAAACACAACCTGTCACTTTCGGTTCGGTTGGTCCAAAGAACTGCTTGTTCCCCTAATTTACGAAGCTTTTTTGACACTTGAAAAGGGAAATGTCTACGCGAAAATAGTAAAATGTATATGCTCTTGAAGGAAAGGTTCATTTTTATAAACGAAGAATATTTGAGACAACAAGGGAAGTTGATGGACAACGTCCTTAATTCTTCCGGTTAGCACTCGTTGCTTTAAAACGCGATGGCTTAAGATCCCCAATGTGTCGCCGATGATTTACCCATGGCACCACAGGCGAAGGACCTTTGTCACCCACTTTCCTCAAATAATGATGATGATGATGATGATGATGATGATGATAATAATAATGATAATAATGCGTAGGTTTTTTAACGTTTCAGTGCTCCAGATCTGGCATACATCTTTACACTTACGTCAGATAAAAGATATAAGGCTTATAGTTTGTTTATTATTAGCAGTTGTAAATTTAGGCTTAACGGTTTTGTGATTTGCTGCAGTTTTCGACTGGTTATGATTCATTCAGTTTCATTCGGTTTCATTCAGTTTCATTATTTTCGTTTTGCAGAGCCTGAAGTCAAAAATTGAGAACGCTTTGCATCACTACCGCTGACCAGGAGGGATAAAGCACGGGCATGACTGCTGGACTGGCAAGACTCAACATTTGAATTACTGTAGTGGTGTTTCAGATAGAGAGAATAATATACTAATTCCCTTTTTGATTTTCAAATTATTTAGTAGCTTGAGGTAAAGGGTATTTTTACATATCGTATAGTGCTTATACCTTAGACAAGAAACTCTGGGCCATTATTGAAGCGCGCTTGGGTAAAAATCCGCTTTTTGTGTTGAAAACGGCAAGCTCGTATCTCGAACAAAACGGCAATGGCTAGTCACGTGACTGGAAGATCCATGGTAATATATTTCAATTATGTAGTCTTCAAATTAGGTTCCATTTCCACCAACTGTATTATTTGATAATTACTTTCGTGGTATCTTTATTCAAAGAGCTTGAAGCGGATGGCATTACAAAAAAAATTAATAATAGTTAGGATAGTACTTTTTTTATTTTAGAGTTATTTTATATGCAAGTCGTTTAAGGAATCATATAAAACAGTTTTTTGCATACGTTGAATTAAGACACGTTAATGTGCAGCAGTGACAATTTTTGAGCGACACAATCTTAAAATCTCTGGATATGGAAGGCGGAGATTGTTTAGTATTACTTTCTGGGCCTTTCAGATCTTGTCAGGTTTTATTAGTACGATCGATCGGTATAGTTCATTTAGATTTCGTTGATGTTGGAGTAGAATTCTTCATCAACATTTATGCAACTTAGCTTCAAGATTCAATTGTACAAAACGAGCTTTAGAAAAAAATCATCAGTTTTCAGGACGCTGTTTTACATTATATACCTTATTCCAAAATGGCCGCCATTTAAATATTCTTTTGTTATGTTATTGTTGTGGCCGCTGATTTATACGCATACAAATTGGCCCTTGATGCCTCGTTCTTAAGCTTAAAATTCAAAAGAATATTTTATCTTGAACGAGGCAACAAGGGC
The DNA here is from genome assembly GCF_036669925.1 of Montipora capricornis. Lineage (NCBI taxonomy): Eukaryota > Metazoa > Cnidaria > Anthozoa > Scleractinia > Acroporidae > Montipora > Montipora capricornis. The sequence goes on along the minus strand of NC_090888.1, from coordinate 64,969,832 downwards.
CAGTTTGTATGCGTATAAATCAGCGGCCATTTTGGAATAAGGTGTATATTGTATTGTAATGAACTTCTAGTGTTTTCCCTTTTAATGAAACCAAAAAAGCAAAGTGAATGGTTTGCTTGTTATTAAACCGTATTAGCATTCAACTATTCACGCATTCAGTTGTGAGATTTCCCTTGCAGAAGGGAAAATAATCATTGAAAAAGGACTTTTTCATAGATGGCAATAAAGTATTGTCTACTTGAAAGTTTCACATCTCTCTGCGGTCAACGTGATCAATAAATTCTCTTTTACTCTTCGCCGAAGATATTAATCCTCTACATAGAGCATACATCCGCCTCTTTAACATTTCTTGAAACAAGTTAAAGTACTTAAGTTTGACTAATGTCAAGACTAACTTAGGAACTTCTGCTGTGGGACCTTTTGTAGAGCACAAATATGTGTTTTTCACAGTTAAGAATTCCCGCCTTCAATCGATTAACCATGGCTTACTTTTCTTGGTGTCTTACGATGGTTTTGGTAGCGGTATGAAGACTTTCTTTCCTGGTTCCTTAAACTCTTTGAGAGATTTCGGCAATTTATGGTCATTTATCTGGATACTGTGAGTCCGATTTACATCAACAGTGTTAAGTACTAACCATTCTACCTCCTTTTTAGAAACCAATTCCACAGACTTTTTTTTCTTCTTTCCTTCACTATCGCTTTAATACCTCACTCATAGATTTCATTTCAGTACATCGAAATGTTTGTCTGAGTCTACCCGGGGGGCTCATGTGACAAAGTCTATTTTTAGTAATAGTGCAAAGCGCTGTTGGCAACAGGACTTCGTGTCGTCTAATTTGGTCTCTAATCATACTTGTGATTAAAGAAATCGGACTCCCGCTACACGGTCGACCGATTTTGTTAATCACTCGTATGATTACAGACCAAATTGGACTCCAATCAGTTCTGTTACCATTATAAATCAACCCATAACAAGAAATCGTGTTCTCGTCACCTGGTATAGTTGGCCAAAAATCCAGTATACCACTTTTTAAACTGACCTAAAATTTCTCGCACGGCATATTGTGTTGCTGCAATAAGCGCTTAAATAAGATAGGTTTGTTTGATACAAACAAACGCTTCCTCCTAGCTTTGTTTTGTGCGTTTCTTGTCTTTTTTTACAGCTCGCGCTGATTGCCTGGGTCTAAACTGTACTGCTGCATAGTTGAGTGAAACACCTGAAAGTCTCCTATTATTTTTTCGTTCACCTGCTTCGTAACTATTATGAACTCACGTTTATATTATTTTACTATTTCTTTTTTTCATTTACCCCCTACACTATCATAAGATCTGACTTACCAAATTATTTCGCTTTCACTCTAGTCAGGCTTTTATTGACTTTAGCCCTAAATTTCTTGGCTTCCAAATTACGTTTTTTAGAGAAATTTGATGAACTGTACATATAGATTGCCAATCATGATCAGTGATTTTTTATTAAACCCTCAGTGATTTTGAACCCTCTGTTCAGTTATTTAACAAACTCAAATGGATACCTTTCTTCGAGAATGCTAAATTAGCCAAGTGTTGTATCATATACAAGCGTTTGCAAGGTCGCGTGCCTCGTTATCTTACTAACTTATTAGTACTTACCGGTGAGACTCATTCACGGCAAACTAGATATGCTAAATTTAATATAGCCTGCCCTCGAGTTAATCGAAATACAGAAGGTGGTAGAACATTTACTGTGACTGCTTGTCGGGAATGGAATAAGCTACCTCTTCAAATGAGGAAAGCAGAGACTCTCGAGACTTTCAAAAATTCTCTTTGGAATAGGATTTTTAAAGATCAGCAATCTTTAAATCATTTCTCTATATAAGTATTGTGGGTCACTGTGCTGCATGCTAATAATTGTTTCATAGTTTTATTACATTTTGCTAATTTTATCATAAGCTCTGATTTTTACCTATTTTAACTATTTTGATCTTGTAATGAGGGCCTCTAGTTTATTAGCATTTAGATGCTATTTTGAGCTACCCTCGATAAATAAAGACTTCACTCACTCACTCACTATTTCCGCTTCAACTGCAAGCAATGTCGTTTTTCAGGATATAAAGAAAAACACTTTTTAGTTCAACTTCTAAAGAATTAAAGAACGTGAAATAATTTGTCCGACGTCTTCAAGAAGAAAGTGTCATACATATGTCCAGATATTCGATATTCTTGGCGAAATCGCATTTCTTGGTGACATAATTTGCTCATTAAAATCCTGGGCCTCTAAGATTTGTTTATTGATCCTATTCTCTTGATTTGCATTTCTTGTTCCATCACAACTCAGTCTAATTTCCGGGCTTTGAATATGAAAGCACATCCCACGGTGTGATTTTAAGTAGCCTTTAGCGAACGTTTTCTCACAACCCACACATTTCTTTGGTCTTTCCTCGACAAAGAACTCCATTATCTCAATTAATCCCATTACAATAGCCAGAAAATTCTTTGCCAGCAATACTGATACCTCCAAGTGAAATCCGTGCCACAAGATAAGCCTCAAGACTAAAAAAGGCACGTTGACAAAACACATGAAACTACAGATGTAAATAAGCTTGAAGGAAATGGAAGAAACTTCTCCACTGTCGTAAAACTTATTGAATTTCAGCTCAAACAAGGCAAAGGTGGGCAGAAAAAAATTCAAGGAGGAAAATGCCAAAATGGCATTTTCTAACGTGATTGTAATTTTTTCTTTGGCAAAGAGGTATTCTAGCATTTCCACGCTGTCGAACAAATCGAGAGCCACTGCTGCTGTTAATTTCTCCAAGTAGTATTTCCTTCGTGAAAGAGATTTTACATCGTGATGCGAGAATATCAGAAATAAAAACAACATTGGCGTTATAGATAAATTCATTTTGAACGTATTTTGCCCCAAGGCAGGTTTTTCATCATCAAAGAGTGAGACTTTGGTCTTGAATAACGTAACCACTTTGGGTACGAAAAGTACAGCATAAACAATCCACGCGATGTAAACTATCTTCATGCTGTCTTTAGCCTTCGTGTGTGCAATCCGCGAACTTCGGTGCGATGTCCACATGAGCGAGAGCCAGGTAGACAATGAAATGGCGTCTGTTACGATCCATGCGAAACACCAAGATGAGGTTCGCTCTAAAATCAGGTAATAATCCAGAATTGCACCTTGCAAAACGAGCAAACTAATGGCCAAAACTCGGGCAAAAACCCGGCGCAAAATGGCTGTTCTTCTTGTCATAAATAACGATTGAAGTTGTGTTGAACTCGGGCAAGCTTTCCTATAAAACGCTTTCAAGCTAGTATTAGTCAGTCGCCGTTCAACTAACAGTTATGAATGCTGCGGACAATGACTTCCTTTCCAAAGTACTACTTCTTTGTGGCAGCCTCAAAACATGATCTAGAATTACACTGAAATTCCTATTTTTCAGTGCAGATACTCATGAATGATGAATTTCTGTGATTTACTGTAAACTTTTGATGATTATGCTTTTAGCGAAAATTGCTTCTAGACTTTTTGCTTCGCCTTTCAGAGACAACAAGCGATTTCCAATCACGCTTCTGTCAATAATTAATTAGTAAGTAATTAATTTTTTTTTACTCTGTATTTAATTGAAGGTAGAATAGACAGCAGGCAATCGCGTGAAAATCAGTTAATTAATAAAAGAATTAGACTATTTTTGGAAGCCTCCAGCGAGTTGATTCAAACTATGTAACTATTCAGCTTGTTACGTTTTTCAGAATAAAAACTAGCGGTAAAAAACGACGTTTCGGTCTTCCTGAGATCATTTTCAAGTTGTAGAAAAAGCGAATGAATTGTACATATGTAAGTACTAATTAGGGCGCGAGAAGGTTCAACGATAAAATATGTAAGTACAATACGAATTCGCACTCTTGAGTGCATCATGGGTAAACAGGGCAAGATGGAGAGAAATTCAAAGGTTTGTGGGGAAAGTTCAAAACAATGAAAAGTATTCATGATATGCATTTTTGGGGTTTTTTATTTTCCAGAACAGAAGATGTGCTCAAATGTGTGGCAGACGAAATTTGGAGAGAATGGCTATCGTAGAAATTATTTTATTAAACAAAGTTTCTGCCATACATTTCCTGTAATTCCAAAGGCACAAAATTACAGAGAATGTGTTGGGACAAAAAAGCAATATTTTGGAATTACAAAGAATAGATATTAAGTCCAGTTCATCTCGCTTGTGAACTTGGACTTATTTGTTTAGTTTATGAAGGCGAAAGTGAAATAAAGTAGAGTCATGTACAGTTTATTTTGCTTTGAATTTCCGTACAAACCTTTGAATTTCCCGCCATGTCGCCCTGATTACCCATCATGCCCTCAAGACCGTGAACTGTTCTCTTATTCACTGAAGTGGGAGTAAATATCCACGTGGCATT
>NC_090888.1:64940434-64957934 GCF_036669925.1 Montipora capricornis | reverse complement strand
TCACAACAGACGCTATCGTGCTTTCGGCTTGGATCTTTACAATGTGGATGTCCCATCGCAAATCACAATCTGTAAACACCACTATAAAAGATGAACTCAAGTTTGCTTTTGTAGCTTGGATTGTATATGCTGTTCATGTAGTGCCCCAAATAGCCACTTTGTTTAAATGGAAAACCCGTGTTTTCGATGACAAAGAACACGCGTTTGGGTCCAATACTTTAAAGATGAATTTATGCCTTACTCCTATGCTGTTTTTATTCTTAATTTATGCCCATCACGATGCAAAGTCACACTCGAGAAGAAAGTATTATTTGGAAAAGATGACAGCAGCTGTGACTCTTGATTTATTTGACAGTGTAGAGATGTTGGAATACCTCTTCGACAGCGAGAACATTTCCCCTGAGATTCAAAACGCCATTTTGGCTTTTTCCTGCATGAACATTTTCCTTCCAACCTTTGCTTTGTTCGAGTTAAAATACAACAAATTTCACGACAGCGGAGAGGTGTCTCCGATCTCGTTCAAGTTTATTTACATTTCCAGCTTCATGTTTTTCGTCAACGTGCCATTTCTGGTCTTGAGATTGATACTTTGGCATCAATATCATTTAGATATCTCGGTGTTGCTGGCAAAAAATGCTCTTGCAATCATTATGGGTATTATCGAGATTTTTGAATTCTTCGGAGACCAAAGACCAAGGAGATGTGAAACTTGCTCGAAGACTTTTGCCAAAGAATTTTTTAAAAGACATCGGGAAGAGTGCTTGACTGAAGGAAACCCGAAATTTACCCATTGTCAAACGTTGAGAGGCGAGGAAGAAAAGCTGGTCCCCAATTCCCCTGAGTCGGTGAATGATATGGATGTTGGGACAGTTTTGCTGATGACAAGAACTTCAAAGGAGTCTACTGTTTAATTTTGATCGCAAAGGATTTATGAGCATAAATTAGTAAAAAAACACAACACTACGTTGCCTTGAGATATAATAGGTATTTCGAACCACAATTAAGTACAGATCGCACACGCAGGAGCTGAGATTTGGATAAACGAACTCCCCTTTAGTCGAGTTTTGAAATAAAAAGAATTTAAGTGCCCCTGTAATCAAAAAAATCACTTTCTTCTTTTCTTCAGATTTTTAAAGTGTGTTTGCTTAACACATGACTGGCAAAATTTTGAGCTTTGAATTTTATCCAAAGGCCTTTACTTTGAGTGTAAGTTTTGGATTTCACGGCCCGCCATTACTCACGTTCAAAACTGACCGATTGAACCTCAGAGGGTTGGATCTAGGGAAAAGTGACTTCAAAGGCTCACTGGCTTAAAATCTCAGGTGTGAGTACAGCTTATTATACATGAAAAACGCAAATTTAAAAGTCTGAAAGCTCAAAACTCCCGTACTACATATTAATTCTGCAGTGTACACACGCATTGCTTTCTTAAACTGGTGAGCATTTGATGTAATTTTCTCCTCGAACCAGCTCTCTCAAGAACTTAAAGTTAGTATACGTAATGGCGGACCATTAAATATAAAAAATCCACTGAAAATAAACAGGTTTTTGAAATCAAGGCTTAAAACTTTGTCGCTTATCGTTTAATTGACATAATTTTGAAATTCAAAGAAAATATGAAATGATTTTTTGCTCACAAGGGCACTTTAAAAAGAATTGGATAAAAACAAGCTGAAAAATTTACACGGTTCTCAAAAGTAGTCTTTCCTAGCCATACCACGCAGGCCCTGAGCAATTGAGCGGGAGAGGGGGCGGGGGGGTATTTAGCTGGCGTCCGTTTCAGGATCATATCTGGATCACACTCCTCGCATAGGACTAGCTTCGGTTTCTCCACGGGTAGCTTAAGCTCGATATATGTATTTCTGTACTGTACTATATTATGGAAGAGTAGAAACAGTTTGTATGGGAAAAAGGTTTTTCTCAAAATTAAATATATATATATATATATACGATTTAAAATAAAAAAATAGCTTAACTTGCTTCAATCTTGTGTTTCTTTGTCTCTGGTACGGTTTCTAGGTCGATATTAAAAGCGATTTAGGTGGCTTTTGGTTGCTCTTCTTTTCCCTCTATATATGCTTTGCCAAGGTTGGGCACCGAGACGAAGCCGCCGAACAGAGATCACCAAAGGAAGAAGGCGATAAATTCCCTTCCGAGGGTTCGATGGCCTCCAAATTCCACGTATATCACGGACGATACCTCCGCTACCCATTCATCTTCAGGTTCTTCATTCGAGCCCCTTGTACACTGGAGAAGGAATGAAGGGCCGCTAAACTCTGCAAATATTTGCTTCGAGAGCCATCCGATGAGGCTTTATTCACCAGCGGCGTTACCCAACCGTAGGAAGATCGTTTAGCGACCGGGCTCAAGACTCACGATTGGTTACCATTGTGTCCATTGACCAGGCACAGGTCGTTAAGCGATCTTCCAACGGTTTGGGTAACACGGGTGGTAAATAAAGCCTCATCCTAACCCTAACCCTAACGCTAAATCGTTCTTAATCGACTCAGAAACTGTACCAGAGACAGAGAAACGCAAGACTGAAGCAAGGTAAGGTATTTTTTGTTTTAAATCGTTAATATTTTTTTGAATTTGAGAAACACCGTTTTCCCCATACAAATCCTTACATTTCTACTCTTGCGTAATATATAATACAGTATGACGTACAGATACACATATATCGAGCTTGGGCTACCAATGGTTTCTCCCAATAAAACAAGATGGTGATGTTTCGTTCTTCAAATTTTAATCACAAGTATTGCGTTGCATTCTAAGCTCTGAAAGCTCTAATTTCTAGTCGCAAATCATTGTGTCGGTTTAACAATGTAAAGAAAGAAGAGGCAGTCTTGATCGGTCGCGTGCTTTGTCTTGTTTCAATCTGAACTCATCTGTTACCTGTAAAGTTAAAAGTGTTTTAAAAACGTTATTACTCGCATTTATTTCCTCCTGTAGTCTAGATATAACTTGCAGGGAAACGCGAATTTTGACGAAAGAAGAGCGGATGATTTCAATTGAACATGTAGTCGTCTTTTCCGTCGTCAAAGCGACAGAGTTTTGGGAAAGCCAAGAATTTGTTCAATGGGGGGGATGACGGGCTTAACTTGAAATCGTGGCAAGGAAGGGATGGGGAAAGAAAATATTTTCCGACCCTTCCCACACCCTTCCTTCCTTTGCTCAATTCGGAGCACCGTCTGTTTCAATTGATAGCAGCCTCAGAGCTGACGCAACTACCGACGAAAAGTAAAGAGATTCTACCTTTTACCATTACACTATTGTGACCTGTCTCTCAAGACATAGCTTGCAAAACGATCTTTCTTACCTTCATGAACAGCGGATGGGTTATGAACATAGCCCACAAGATTTCCTGCAATTCTTGAGCACGTCTTGATAGGAGTCAGTGCATAGTTGAAGACGTTTGTAATCGTCACACTTTTCATGGTTGTTTACGCAGGGTACTAATATGAAATGAAATCCGGTGTTAGGAATAGATTTATGACATAAATTAGCATACGTTACGTGTGGCGGGAAGAGTATCACGTGAGATGAACTTTCCTTATGAGTTTTGATCGATCGCCGGATCACTTCGAGTTTGAGTGTTGAACCTTTGATTTTAACCCTGCTTCAAAGCCTTCAAGGGACGGTTCAGTGAAGTGGTAATTCATATGGAAATCTGTAAAGAGATTACTTAATCACGAAAGGAATTAACCCTTTCAGGTGCGAGGCAGACCCCAATTGACAAGTAAAATTTGATTCAACAAAGCTTCACGAGAGCCCTTGTGTTCGGTTCCAGGCTGCAACCGAGGTTGTTACTTTGGATACCGGCATTGATACGTCATTGAGAGACCGATTAGTGCGCACGCACAAATCCAACAAAGTTGAAAGAGGAGGGCAAACGGCGTCAACTTCATTCAACATTCGCGAAAACAAAAAAAAATGTCGAATGGTTGTTGAAGCAAAGTCTACACGCTTTTAAACTCATTAAAACATCGATTCAACTTCGATTCAACATGTTTCAACACGGTTGAAAGGGGGGAGGAGGGGGGGGGGGGGCAAACGTTTCAACATCGCTGTTCAACAAAATCGAACGGATGTAGAAGCAAATGTTGAAGCTGTTTGCCAGGGCCTGTAGACAGAATAAAATCTACTGAATCTATAAGTGGTCTATGGGAGTAAAAGGGTTAAATACATATAAAAAGACATTACAGACGGAACGAACATTCTGTAAAAGAAAAGAATTGCGTGGTCGAAAAGTCAGAAAGGCTATGCTAAGCATTGTTAGTATCACCCAACTAGTGGAATTATGCAAATGCTGCATTTTGATTGGCTACGCTACTAGAGGACTATTAGTAATAGTCCTCGAGTAGCGAAAAGCGTGACGCTTTCTTTCGTTTTATTCGAAATAAATATATTTTAAACTTGCATTTGCTAACTTTATTATTGCCTTTTCTTTCTGACTAGTTGGGTGATACTAAAACAATTAGACCCTTCGCCCTCAAGGGCCAAGGGTCAATAGCTCATTCGGCTTCCGCCTCATGCGCTATTGACCCGTAGCCTTTGCGGGCTACGGGTCTAATTGTTAAATAATACAACTGGTAAGGGGATCACTGCCTCAAACACCATCAGCCTTTTCCTAATAGGGGTTTAAGACACGACGATGGCCTCGGCAACAACACCACCACAAACAATATCATTGGTTAAAAGAGGAAAACTGTTTACACTTTTAAGAACATTTCGTTCTAAATCCTCGGCAACAAATAATAAATTGCTTCAAAGAGGTAAAAAAAGATCTTGCTGCACGTGCCGCACGGATGTTAAAACATATTTTTGCGGCACTCTTTATAACAACTAAACGGGAGCATACTAATTTCATTTTTTACCCAGAAAGCATTCGTAGCCAAATTATTTTTGGGATAATTCGCCCACATTATGCCACGTGAACGAGGTGGAACAATCGCGAAAGACTTACGATAGTGCAAAGTTATATTTCGAGGTGACGTTTTCGTCGACGTGGCTGTCGTAATCGGCTATTTCTTAAATTTCCCTTCATAATCACTCCAAGACGAGATCTTTTGCTGGAAAGAATTAAATGGGACAGACCACAATACTGGGAACACGTTCCCTATTTTTTTGCGAATAGTGACTGGGGTTTAATGTTTTAATGGCGAGTGAGGTGTGTTTGTCTGCTCGTTCTGTTTATTTGTTGAAGTAGGTTAGTATATATTGTTCAATTTAAAGGCCCGATAACTTTATCCTGTGGGTGACTCACTTTCCGACAATTTCAATCTGTGCAACAATTCAGTATTTGTTCACGCAACCGCGAATACGCACACTCTGAACACGGTTCTAAGGGGGCATAATGGTAAACCTTTGTCAACGTTTGGCGTGAAACGTGTAACGCGCGTTCACAGCTTCCGAATATTCAGTGCGAACTGATTGGTTGAATGTGTCAGTGCAAAGTACCATATTTGGAAACCCCTCGCTCTTGTTGTTCCAAATATGGTACTTAGCAAATTGAATATTCAGAAGCTTGTTTCCTAGCACACAAGGGGCCGTTACACTTTTCAACCCTTATGGGTTTCTGATAAAGTTGTATGGATCTGCTGTAATTTTACACTTACGCTCGAAGGCTATACCACAACAACGGGGACTACGTCCCCTACTCTCTCTTCTTGACCACTGCAGGGTTCTTTAACGTCCCACAGACAAGAAGAAGAAGAAGATTTGAAAGTCTTACCATTGCAGATGGTAAGAAGAACATTAATTGTGAAATTCTTACATTTGCAAATGGAAATGCAAGGGAAGTGTTTCTCCTCTGTTATTTAAAGACCCTGAGAGTTGGTTCGGCTGAGGCCGATTCGATCCCGCGACCTTCCCGCACTAAAGTGTGGCCAGTGTACATCTCGTCGCCGGTGGTGAACAAAGACGTTTTGTGAAAGGGAGCCTTTTATATGTTCATGTCCAAAATGACCTTGAAATACTTGCAAATGTGATGGCAAAGGCAAAATTTTCATCTGCAGAATCATTTAAAGGTCTTGAGTGTTGATCAAGCCTGAGTTGAGCCCACAGGCCTCCTGAAGGCAGTTTGATGCTGTACCTACTAAGTTAAGGGAATCATGCTTCGTTCCCACTAGCGGAAGGTCAGTTACGATCATTTCCCACCAAATTTTGTATCATTTTTCCATCATAGTAGGGGGACGATCGAAGGACGAGAACGTGGATTTGGAAAGAATTTTAAAATGGTTAAAACAATGGGATGAAGTCAAGATTTTGGTAACGTTTAGTAGTTTTATACATTTAATATGAATGAAAATTAATTTTTGTAAGCGAGAATCTCGCTTTAAACATAGTTAATGGAGGGGAATGGTTTGGAAACTCGGCAAACATCAAAGAAGCAAACAAAGATGCCAAGATTTAGGTTGGGAAGTCCACGACCGTGCACAATCTTTTGTTTTGAATTCGTACACTATGCATGAATTACGTAACCAACATGTTTCTATTGGTTAGTTCCTCAGTACGGAGTAAACAACTATTGTGTTTTGTGCACGGTCAACGCCAAAAAAGAGAACAAAAACCTACATCAAAGAAATTTGTCGGGTTTCATAACCATTCCCCTCTATTCTCTATTTTCGAATTCCCCATAATACACTTTGTTTGCCCCCCAAATTTTGCATAAACTATTGTTTTCAAATGCTCTTGGGGACACTGCATATTCCCAAGAGCATTTGAAAACAATGGTTTATGCAAAATTGGGGGGGCAAACAAAGTGTATTATGGGGAATTCGAAAATAGAGAATTAACTATGCATTAAAAGATGCCGTATATAAAATACCCAAAAGCACTTGCCTGCGTGTATTCTTTGATTGTAACTGACGTCACGGCGGCCATGTTGGTGGAAAGAACGATAGCGAAAAAGCCTTTTGGGAATTTGACTCTATTATTATGCAAAACTTGAGCTACATTTTTCTATTGTTTTGGCAACAACATGGCCGTCTTATCACGTGAGTGCAAGCAAAGAATACATCATAGATGGTCCAATTCACACGGTACCGGACGAATTTTCTTCTGGTAGAAAAATTTTACGGGCCATTTTGTTCGCACGGAACCGTCCAATATTTTTGCTCTGTTTACACCGAACTGACGAACCGGGTTAGAGTTTAACCTTTGGCAGTGGTTTTACCATCTGTTCATGCGCAGAGCGCTACTTTAGGAAATCCAAAATGGCGTCAAGAAAGAGAAAGCCTAACGATAGCAGCTGAGTTTCCACGCATCCATGCAACCACGCCTTTGCCGTGAAAAATTTAGACTGTCAAGGTGTTCACAGTGCGCCGGTTAAATTTTCGACGGTACTGACCAAAAGTTCGTCCCCGATTTGGGTGTTGAAATTCTTGAACGGCGAGGCGTCTAAATTTTCGTACGTTTAGCGTGGTTCCGTCCGGAACCGTGTACATCGGCCAAAGTCACACTTATTATATTCTCGGTTTTCACATGACGTCACGACCGCCATGTTGGTGCCCAAAACAAAGAAAAGGCGGCCATGTTGGTGCCCCGACCAAATCCTCGGGGAATTTAACTCTATTATTATGCAAACGCTTTCTTTTGTTTTCGTTGACAAACATGGCTGTTGATCACGTGAGTGAAAACCAGCAATTCTTGTTTTGTATCCACGTGATGAGACGGCCATGTTGGTGTACAAAACAATAGAAAATGGCCCCACAAGTTTTGCGTAAGAATAGAGTCAAATTCCCGAAAGACATTTTACTGCTTTGTTCTGTACACCAACATGGCAACCCTGACGTCAGATGCAAACCATCAATACTCAACAGAATATCGCGTTTCTGATTGGTCAATGGCGAATGAATAAAGAGGTAAAAGAGTGTAGTAGAGGTTAAAGAGTAAAATACGGAAGTTGCTATGGAAACAAGTTTGAATAAAATAATATAATAATAAAATTCGTACGAACTTGGTGGCCCATTTCGTGATTTATGTTTTGAAAGGTGACAGATTACACTCGCTTACGGTTCTTGCAATTTGGAGAACGTTTCAAAATATCACTCGTGTCCATAAATCAGCAAAGGCACTCACGTTCATACGATTTCCTATATAAAACGCACAGTTCGCTTACCGGGGCAGGAACGAATGTTACAGTCGACCACCTCTTCAATATCACCGCTGCAATCCTTACCACATCTGCTTGGTGATGGATTGTTGCATGAACGAACTCTTTTTTGCTTACCCCGTCCACATGATGTACTGCACTGACTCCATGCAGACCAATCGGTGAAAGAACCGTTCACTGGAAATATTAGCGTAAAGAAATACATATTGGCTAAAGGTCGTTTTAGAGCTGGTGTTTTCAAATTTTCATTTTTTAACCGTATCGTAGAAATGCGGAATGGCTTGCCGGTAGCTATTAGGACAATTCAGCAATTATCACCATTGTGTAAAAAACTGAATGAGTTTTTGATCAATTTGATAAGTTCAATTCAAATAAGGCGAGATTTTTATAGTTCTCCGATTATTTGGAGTTATATGATTTGACTCTTGATACCGCCTGTTTAGAATGACATCGTTATTTTTCGACTCATAGTTTTTTTTGTTATCCCCGTATTCTGTATAAACTGACCTAATTTCCCAGATGTTGATTTTTGTATTTTATTAATTTTATTTTGATCATCTGTGTAATTGTATTGAGTAAATAAATGGTATCAATCAATGTTGTTATGGAAACAAGAGTACAAAATAACCTATCTGAAGCAAGGTTTTTTACGTCGAGTGGGCGTGCGCTTACCAAATTTGAGAATCTTCTTTTCGATTAACATAATGATAATGATCATAGCAATAGAGATGATGATGACGATGATAATGATTGTCATGACGACGATGATGACGATGACGATGACGATGACGATGACGATGACGATGACGATGATGATGACGATGACGATGACGATGACGATGACGATGACGATGACGATAACGATGACGATGTCGATGACGATGATGATACAAATATGTTCTATGTTCCACTGCGCTCTTCTCGACAGCCTGCAATGCTTTCAGTAGTGTCATGCGATGTGTCACAACCCGTAACATAACTAATATTGCTTGAAGAAGCAACAAAATAAAAAAAATCGGTGTTGGGACAAACTTGTACCTGGTTTAAGGACTCTGTAAACATAATTTGTGAAATCAACACCCGTGCATTCTTCGTCTAAAGCATCGTTACAACTCTTTAATCCAATTTTGCTCTCGGCCATGAGACATTGAGCAGAAGGACCATTCACAGAATACGTTTGGCCGGGATTTGCTCCACTCCAGCACTCTCCAAAATATTGTAGACCGAACACGTCCAAACCGTTTCGGGAAGCTGCTTGTGCGCAAAACAAGACGGTGCTGCAATGAAAATTAAACTTAATTGTTATCAAGAATGAAACAATCCCTGGGAATGAATGAAGTAACGTATGCCATAAATTTAAGATAATAATCCCATGACCATGAAAGGTTTCTTATATAATGCGCATTTTTTGAACCCCAATCTTATACTTCTTCATAAAGATCCAATGATGATGATCCCTAGAACATCACAATGTAAGGTCAACTCTAAAACATACGTTCGGCGAAAGATCAAATCTGGTAAACTAGGTCGAACTTGAAAGAGGTGTTCAGTTTTCGTTTGTGACTCGGGGATAATCGGAAAAATCCGATTGATCCTATGCAGGAGTCAAGCCTACGAGTGGACCTCCCGATTACCATTTCGGATGCTGTACCGCAAAAGATATAGAAAACTCGTCATAGCCAGGCCAATAACCTAGGTTCAAGTTAAGTTCAAAGGATTTTTTCTGTGCTCTACATAACGCTACAGCTTCGTAAATGTGACAGAACGTAACAGGGAACGGGGAAATGAAGGTAGGATTGTTTTCGTGGGCAACTGGGCCCAATTTTACGTATTACTATTGGGCTGCCTAGATACCGTTTCTTGCTTCTGTCAGATTTTACTGACCTTTTTATCATCTGCTTCAAATCGGACCAGTCGAGAAATCCGCGACGATTTGCTATCAGCTTCGGAAGTGGGCGTGGTGTCGTGTGCTTATCTCTAAAACAGCCAACTTTTTCGTATTCGACACATTCCGTCAAATCCCGAGTAAGGCCTAGGATTGCTGAAGTTGCAATAGAGTAATGAGATGAAATCGTTATCAACAAGTTTCATAAATATACATATATTTTGTCGGTCAAATCCGGTCTCAGGTTGAATCTGTTTTTACCGAGGTTAAATCCTCATTTTACCAAGGTTGAATATGCACTATTGACCGAATGCAAAAATGGCCGCCAACAAATTATTCCCCCTGGGGCCCGTTTCTCGAAAGTCCCAAAACTTTACGGGCTGTTTTCGGGTGCCACAATTCTCTTTTTATCTCAAGAACGGAGAGGATTTAAGTCGTCAAACTTTACAGTTATTTTTCTTTTTGTGACCTTGAAATCATGTTAAAAGATCGGCTTTCCAGAACAAGCGGTTGACAGTTTCACAAATGGCTTTTCGGGCCCGAAAAGTTTTCGGGACTTTTGAGCATAGGTGTTCAGGTGTTCAGTTGTTCAAACGATGGTTTTGCACCATCCGCCGGATAAATCACTATCCAGTGGATAAGTCATGGCGAGACAAATTGCTCTATCCAATAGTGATTTATCCGGTGGATAGCGTTATCCACGTTTTAAACAACTGTGCTAGATAAAGTAAAGTAAAGTAAAGTAACCATATTTAACGTCGATAACTCGTAACAGTAATTCAACTGACAAACCTGAGGTCGACGGTGCGCTCATTTTACTCCCCCCTCTCCATCAGTGCTCCGTTTTACGGGTATTTAAAGGTACTTAGCTACACGGAAAGGAAAGAAGTCGAAACAAGGATGCGAGATCCGGGAATCGAACTCGGGACCTCCAGATCTAAAGTCCTGCATGTGCCTTCACCACTACATTACAACAATCAAGCACTATCAGTTCTTTTCATTATTTATTTTTCTATAATAAGTCAATTGATGTCAATTTATAATAACCCAAACTAATCCTAACCTGACCCTAATTTTTCTCTAGGCTTAATTTAGGCTCCAAAAAAAGTTTCTTCAATTCAAATGAGTGCGTATTCAACTTAGGTAAAATGAGGATCGCTAATTGTAACCTATTAGGTAAAAACGGATTTTACCGGCACCTCAAGTTATGTATGTATGTGTGTAGACTTCAGTCGGTGCCTGTGGAAACTGTGTCCGAAGTCCTTTCCTTTCTGCTATTCCTTGTTTATGAAGACTGCTCGTTCAGTTGAAATCGGTCTCGGGAGGGCAAGACCAGATGAGAAAGCCTTTATCTAGTTGAAGAAAATCTCTTCACGGCGATCTAAATTAAATTTCTTTCTCTGTACTGTCGTATTTTCAACACAAGAATGAAGAATTCAACTCTTACATTGATCCTTTCGCCGGGTATTGTCAAGAACAGCAGCAACCCATACTGTAATATCTAATCACTAGTGGCATTGCATGCATTATTTTTCTTTTGTAAATTAAAGACGTTGCTCACAGATATTATGCATGTGGAATTAACATGCTAGTGAAGAAGTTGGTACTTAATTTACTCATTTTGTTCACAAGTGTTTAAGGTTTTTATTTAGTCATTTTTAGTTCTGTTCGTTTCTCGCTCTCCGGTACGCTTTTACCCTAGTCAGAGTATAACGATGCTGTCGAGCTGAATTTTCTTCGCAGAAATTAGTACGTTAGAGAGGGTTGACTCCCAGCCCAATTGCAAGAATGACTAGACTAGACGAGAGATAGACTAAGGCTCCCCTTAATGAGCGCATGATTTGTCCTTAGTATTTATATGTAATATTTCTACATGATAATTTTGTAGTGTGGAAACCACAATAAAAAGTCTGCATTGAGGAAAACTCAGTTCATACCGGTTATAAACCCACAGTGAAATACCAGAACGACTCCTGTGAAACTGAGCGCAGGGAAAACGGCACCTCTCGTTTTTCTCATCGTCTTTGGTGTTATGACTCAAACAACAACCGTCGGCTAATTTCAAAGCGAGTCCTTTATACTGTCCTCGCGGAGTACTTTATTAAATTCTCCTAAAACAAATTTAATAAAATGTACCGGAATTAATAGTAATATTACAGCTGTCACCACTCACACGAGCCCCTCAACGACTTTTTGAAATTCATTTTTTCCTTATTTAATTTCCATGACGAAATCGACTGACGCAAAGTGAACAGGACTATTGTCGTGGAAATTAACAAATCGAATGCGGTTCAGCGTTGACCACTGTGATGACGAATATCGTCGTCGATAAGAGTACAGACAACGCTGAACCACTTTCGATTTGTTTTTTACCACAATATTCAACGCCAAAGAAAGTTTTTATTTCAGAGCGTGACCAAAATCATGATCACAAAGAAAGAGCAAAGAGTTTTGTCTATAACTCCCCAAAATGAGCGTTTCTGATTGGCTATTACATTGCGTGACAAATTGACGCGAGCATGACGCAATCAGCGTTGTCTGGGATCTTATCGACAACGGCAAAGGAGCCAATCAGATTGCGTTTTTACAAGCAATTATGGTAAAACATTTGATCGACGTCCACGGAAAATTTAGTTTTGAAAAATGAAAAAAAGTCGTTGAGAGGCGCGTGTGACTGCGGTGTGGTTATGTTCCACACTCAACGCGATTTGAGCCGTTTTTCAATTCCTCGGTTGCCAACCTTATTATAAAATACCAAGGCTGCACACTCCGTTGTAGGGCGTCCACCAAACTGAGTCAAATATTCCATTATAAAATGTTCCCACGGTCACAATTCCACATCTGAATCAATTGACTGATCGAACTTTCATTTCAACCACCATCAAGGCAATAGCATCCCCGCGAGCAACCTAAGGAGGTAGTTTCTTCACCCAATCGAAAGAAAAAACCTTCCCAAAGCCGGATTGTGGCATGAGCCAAGTTAAACAAAGCGACCTTTGGAATCCGCTTTGTAACCCTGCCCACTTGACAAATTGAGCCCTACCGGAGTGCCAGACGGTAGTTTGTTAACGACAAGCGTTTTAAAAGGTACGACAGACGTTGTCAAACTACGGAAGGTTTTTTTTTCGATCGAGTCAACAAACTACCCCCTGAGCAATAAGGTCAGGCTTTTTAATTGAGAATGTTTTCATATATTATAAGCCTTTTATCGGTATTCCCATTTTGACTTCAGCCGACACAACACAACTAACTCAATCACATCACTTTGTAGATACTTGGGCAATGTAGGACAGCAAGCACCACAAGCCGGTTTATTTTGTTTGCCATATGCATACAAACTCCGTTCCCACATAACAATATGTTAGCATGCTTTATGATACTGATCTACTAAAAACTTATTACAGGAAAGCTACACTGGGCACCTGCCGGATACGAAAACTCAAAACCCTGTGGGAATGAGGGAACGTATTCTCCAAACCCTATGCAAGTGCCACTTCCCTATGGAGGCTAAGGGGTAAAGTTAACAAAAAAGTAGGCGAAGAAAGCCAAACCTAGACTGATTCAAACCCCAAACGGTTCGCTACTCGTACGACAAATTACCCATAATCCCCACCAGACTACCGGACCCAGTCCTCTGGTCCGTGCCGGCAAAATATCTATTTCTGCCAATTTCGCAGGCTACAACTGTCAGAAATATCATTATTTTGCAGGCCGTATTGTCTTTGCCTCTCACTGAGCTTGCATGGAGCACCTGTGATTCATTCAGAATTATCTCGCATGTCGCACTTCCCCTACAGGCCTCAGTAATATCTACTGTTGATTTAAATGAAAAAGTATAATAACAAGAATGTCGTCAAGAGGAACAAACACTCTTTTCGTTTCTGGGGGGATAAAATAAACGAGACAATGTTTTAAGAAAGGTATAGTATAATTAAAATTGCAATAATATCCGGAAGAGAGTATAACCATTACGTGAAGACCAACAAAACCTAAGATTTCATTATGAAGTATTCCGCGTATAATGCAAAAATACACCTAACAGTAGCGTGGGTTTTAGCTTACCAGGCCAGGGTTGCTCGAAGCATGGTTAGCGCTAACCAACGTTAAATGTCATGATGGAAATCGATAGATTTTCGAATACCTCTTAAACAACAGTAAGAGTCAACCTGCAGGCAACCGATCGAGCAACCGGCCTCAGGTCGTTATTACAAAAGGTCCATATAATCCGCTTGACAAACAATGTTAGAAATCTGTATACGAAATGTAGAGGTGATCCTCGCGAATGTCTCTTAAAAATTCAGGCCGGCGGTCTCAACGGGATTCGAACTCACAACGTCTGCGATGCCGGTGCAATGCCGTCTACCACTGAACTACGAAGCCACACAGTTGGGAGCAGATCAATTTGTTGGGCTCATTTTGTTCCCGTGAAAGGACTAAATGAGTGAAAGAAATGTATATTGTATTTGAAATGCGGGTTATAGACGGAATGTAGAAGTGATCATCGCACTTAACTGCTTAAATTGTCCAGATCACTTCGACATTTCATCTGTAACCCACATTCAGTTGAAATATATGCATCTCTTCAACTTGATGTTAGAAATATAAGTGAATTATTAAAGATTGGTTGAAAATCAAACGGAAAAACAGACTCCGTTTCAATGCAGAATGAAGTTGACCAAGCAGTTTGTAAGAATATATGAGAACAAAAAGTTAAAAAAGGTTACAAAATTCTATACCATAGGAAGCCTGATGATAGACCAACGGGGCTAGTAATCGAAAGAAATACTTTAACAACGAAGTAAAAATGAATAGGACCGGGGAAAAGCGTAAAAAAACGTCGAGAAATGATTAGTCTCAGAGTCTGGCAGATAAACTTCATGCACAAACCACAAACTAACTGAATGCGTTGAATAATATATTTAGTGGATGTCGCAAACCGATTGGTTGGTGATTATGGGTTGATAAAGGAAAGTAATTTTTAAATAGCAGCGTTAAAAATCATTATGATTGAGTTGTACTCCTCTGAAATGGAGAAAAGAGTTATGAGTGTTGAGAGGTGGAATCGCTGAAATTGTTTACTGCTAAGAACATCTCGATTTATTATATTCTCAACATAATATAGAGTTTCTCATTGGTCGATGACCGCTGCATAAATGAATGGTTTTTTACAATGACTGCAGAATTCTCGCGCGCTCATTGGCTAGTTTTTATTGTCAATAAGCGGACAGACACATAAATTAATAATTTATGCGAAACTGACGTGATATTGGTCGCGTCAGATTGAATGAAATTGAAGTTTTTCGCATTTTTGTCTCGCGTTCTTCTCGTGTTTTGACTTATTTTTGACCACTCTGCCCTTTTTATTATTGTAAAAAACGAATTGATGTCAGTTTTTCATGCGTCTGTCCTGCTATCGCCTCGTGGATCCACAGCTACTTTGACAATGTTATGACGAAATTCATGATCAATAACAGGTCAGACCAGGAACCCATGACCCGGAGCCTACAACTCTAATCGTACGTGTAACGGCGTTTTCACAGACCGATTTATTTTTAGATTGAATTTCCCGCGAACGAGACTCCCACAGGAGCCCGATGACCAATTACAAGAAATTATGCTGACGTCATATGGTCACCGAACCGGAACTGCCTTTGTTTTTTGACCTTATTCGCGGGAAGGGCTAGTCTAAAAAGACCTAAAAATAAACCTACTTGTGAAAACACCGTTTCACAGACGCTGTAGGGAAGTTGCACGCTCCAGATGGGCTCCTGGTCAGACGCATGAAAAACTGACATCAATTTGTTAAATAGAGTGCAGTAGAGGTTATAGAGCGTAATTCGGAAGTTGCTATATGGCATGCAATGCTCTCATTGTTCAAACGTAGAATCATTTGGTAAAACGTTTTACAGTTTAAAATCCCTTTTATTGCAAAGTTTTATAAGTGCATAATGGAAAAATCTTTTATGGTGTCCACTTTTCCTCCAATGTGCCAGAAGAAGGTTCGCTAAGGAAAGAGAAAATGGCTGAATTAAAACAAATCAATCATGAGGTACTATAGGCTATAAAGGGGAATGTATTCGTGATCCGGGCTGTAACCGGCAAAACTAGTTGTTATGGAAGTTCAAGTTGTAGTGTAAATTTGTGGAAGGTTCTAGGTCTTGCACGTTTGTGAGAATATTTTAGATATCGGTGATTGTTACATTTAGGGCCCGGTCTCACAAGCAGATTTTTAAGCTCGCTTTGCAGATAGGAAAGGTCAACCACAGAGCTTGGACAAGTGCAACCGACAAGCGAGAACCTTACAAACTTCAGAGGAGCCGAAGTGTCTTGCCTCCAGGTAGGCCGATTTTTTTTTGGTTAGGATATCGAAAAAGAGCATTGGGTTGGCCCGCATTTTTTGGAAGTTCGTGACAAATTTTTCTGTAGCCTAGTGCGATACGGCCCTTCAGAAAGAACAATGATTTTGGACTTCGTTACGTCATAGGCTATATTATGAAACTGGAATTTATATAAGCTGACGAGTTTATTTCATAGGGAGTCCAGTCGGAGTGCAGTTATCATGTAAGCTAATAACAATAGGCTGTGAAGATTAAATCTGGTTCTCCAGTTTTGCACTCGGGTCTGCTCCGGCCTTATCGAACACACTTTATGAATCGATGGAATAACTACCGTAATGAGTGACCGACTCTTTACACCATGAAGATGAATGGGACATGGCGAAAATAAAACTCTCACTTGATATAACACTAAAAAATCCGAAGCTCGTAGCTTCGGCCAATATCGGGAAGACTCGGATTTTCTCCGAGCATTTCCGAGCCCCATTATTGAAGAACACATCTCTCTATTAGCATCCACCCTTTTTGAGTATATATACTTTTCTTACCCAAACAATTAACAGTCTTAAGTATCAATTGTGATTCAGAGTTTTTCTCCAGCTTCGCTTGATCCCTGGCATATGTCTTATTAAAAAGTTGGCGTCCTCCACTAGAATTTAAATTAAAAAAACAATTACTGATAACACTTGGGCTCAATTCAACTTCACGGTTTTCGACTTTTGTTCTCAAACAGAGCGGGTTAAGATTAACTAACTGATCCGATCAAGCTGGTTACCAGAAAAAGGAATCTTGCAGAAGAAATCGAATAATTGGGGAATGATTTTTTTTCTTTAACTGGTCAGCCACACATCTTTTCTGATCTAATTTTGCACATCATTTATAACTGCAAGCTGCAAGGTAATGATTGAAAATGGGTCTGATCTTACTGTTGCCCACCCCCCCCCCCCCCCCACCCCCTTCCTTAGATGACAGAAAATCGTACACGTGCCGCTCCGTTAGGTCAATATGTTTCCGGTAAAATCCGTTCTCAGGATGAATTCGTTATCCTCATTTTACCTAGGTTGATATGCAGTCTACCATTGAAAGAGCTGTCAACCCCCCCCCCCCCCCCCCCACCAAAGGACTGAAAACACCCATACCTTCCCTAATGCATGTTTCGTACCA
>NC_090888.1:64932934-64937934 GCF_036669925.1 Montipora capricornis | reverse complement strand
GTGGGAAATTGTTGAATTACCTTCCAACATTGTATAGTGGGGAGGGGGGCTATGTAAGAGAAAGTGAAACTATTTCTTTTGAGCTTTAACAGAAGCGGGTTGAAATACAGCTCTGGTGTGTTTCATTTACATAACCTTCCCAACTACTTTTGTCTATGATTGTAGTTCAGTGGCCTTGCTCTCACGATTTTCCTGTATCTTTGTGGTATAGCATCTGAACTGGTGGTAATCGGGGAGGTCGACTCGTAGTCTCGACTCCTGTATAGGATCAATCGGATTTTTTCCGAGTATCTCCGAGTCACAAACAAAAAAGAATGTCACCTCTTAATATGAAAATATACTTGATACACTTACTGCATGTTTCATTCAGCATTTCAGGGAACAAATCAGCCAAGTCGTCAAAAGAATCTTTTAAGTACACATCATCTCCAATATTCCTCAGCTGTCCTGGCCAAACCTTTTTACCAATTCCAACAACGGCGATGTGAACGTTTTTGTCCTTTGAAGGAAAAGTGAGCGTAAATGCCTTAGCATGGTTAGCGAAGGGTTTGATCGGAAGCTATGCATCTGCAAAAGGTTAATGGGAATCTTGGGCAAGCACGAAGACAACGGCCTCGAGAACGCCACATAACATTCAAGAGATTAATGAGCAAAAAAAAACCGCTTTGCACGCCTCGCACGAGCGTTTAAATTTTGTTACATTTCTTAGCCTTTTTCGTCCTGACAAGGACGTGATATGACCAAACTTCTTCCTTGTTACAGTCGACTCTCTTCGATCTAAAGAACACTCTCCTTCAAAATGGTTACCCAAGAGGCGTTCTTTGTTATAACATTAAGGATGTTTTGAACAGACAAAAGAACAGGTCTGCTGAACCTGCCACCACTGTTCCTAAGAAAGATATCATTCTTTTCTTGCCTTTTTTGGGCTTTCAAAGTGAAGCTCTTACTCGACGTGTTAAATCTTGTATGAGTAAGTTTTATGGCTGTGTCAATCTTAGGGTTATTTTTCAAAACACTTGCAGGGTTAAGTCTTTTTTCCCTGCAAAGATCGTTTCAGTCGTTCTCAAAGATCAAAAATAGTATACAAAGCCAGTTGTTGGGATTGTGATTCCTTCTACATCGGCAAAACAAAAAGAAGATTGCATGACAGGAAGACCGAGCATTTCAAAGCTCTTACACAAGTCGGCCACGCCTCTGCTGTTGCAGACCATACAATTTCTACCGCTCATAACATCAAATGGGACAATTTTGAAATCCTCGCAACTGGAAAGTCCGACTTGCAGTGTAAAATTAAAGAAACGCTATTAATCAGTGACTTAAAACCCTCTCTCAATGAAAACATTGGTAGTGAGAAGCTTTTTCTTTATTAATTTCTTCCGGAAGAATCGACTACCGGAAGTTACGATTTTGTTATCACACTTTTTAACTAGTCACCAGTTCCTCGCTCTAGTTTTTTAAAATTCTGTGTAACAGTTTTAACCGTCACTTCTGATGATGTATGCTGCAACATACGAAACGTCAAGTATAAAATGAAAATGTTTGTAACCGCTGTTTGTTTTCTTTTCCTGTTGAGTTTATGCAACTGACGATAAATCCCAATTTTCTCTCCAAAAAACTCAGTACAGCCAAGATTGAATTAGATAAGACTGTTGTTATGGCATGAGTGGGCTCCTCAGCACAGTCACAAATTAGTCTTTTTTTAGAATACCCGTTCCCGCGAAAATCAATTGTTATGTCCCCAAAAAACATGGCAGAAGCAGTTACGCGTGACATGTCTTCTTTTCATATTCCCCAAACTACCTGCTAATTAGTGAATTTTTTAGTTAGTGGAGAGGAACCCCTTCTTGTAAGGCGGATTCTTTTATCAACACCATTAAGGAAGCCACAAAGGCTGCTGGTGAAACTGCTGCAATTGTTTGTGAATAAACCGCAGTATCATGATTTCTCTCGTATTATCTAACTGGAGTTCCCGTAGATACGCCTTGCGTGCCTACTTTTTTTTAGGTGATCCACAGACTCGTGCCCAGTCGCTTCTCTATGCTCTCTCATCGGTTAACCGAACGGTTTATCGCCAAGTTCACTTTCTTTTTGTCCTAAAAGCCTCTACTTTAAATTTAGCATTTCATGTCGAATTACCTTCACAGCTAAACAAGATAACAGTTGGGTGAAAGCCAAAAGTGAATTAGATAAAAGTGTTGTTATGGCATGGGTGGGCTCCCTTGCACAGTCATAAATGAGTCTATTTTTAGAATACCCGTTCCCGCGGAAATCAGTTGTCATGTTCCTGGAAAAACATGGCAGAAGCAGTCACGCTTCTTCTGATTGGTTAAAATTGTTGGCTTTTTGTTTGTTTCGTGCGCAAAGTGTATCTATGAATAAATCCATTTGGGACTGTGCTGGGGGCAAGACCGCAAAGTGATAGATCAACACTCTTATCTAATTCACTTCTGGTGCAGCGTTATGCAAATTTAATTCCTGGAATGTTGACACAAGCTACTTGGAGTAATCGCGAGATGATTGCACTAACGGGAAATAATATTTTTAGGTAACGTTCTTGCGGTTTGTGGGAGGCGCGGTGGCCTGATGGTTAGTGCGCTCGACCCCGGATCGAGTTGTCTGAGTTCGGGGCCTGGCCGGGGAAATTGTGTTGTGTTCTTGGACAAGATCCTTTCTCTCACGGTGACTCTCTCCACCCAGGTGTATAAATGGGTACCGGTGAATTTAATGCTGGGGGTAACCCTGCTATGGACTAGCATCCCATACAGGGGGGAGTATAAATACTCCTAGTCGCTTCATGCTAGGGAAACCGGAGATGCGCGTCGGCCGAAGGGCACTTCTGGCTCGTAAGCAGTGACTTTACCTTTACCCTTCTTGCGGTTGTTGTGGTCGTCCCTTTATTTGAAATGCTCCCTTATAGGAGCTCTTTGTGCTCCCTAACTGGTCAATCAATACGCAAGATGCAGCACTTAGTATCACTTAGATTACACGTTCCCGCACTTCAGAAATACTAGGGAGCTTAAGCAACGACGACGGCAACAGCAACGAGAACGTCATCTCAAAATATTGCATTCACTTCGTGACTACTTCAGCCTTTTTAATATGACAAGGCGGGAGAGAATTTGGCTATAGAGTGTTTTCATCTGACGTCACAGCGGCCATGTTGGAGGGGTGAAACAAAGAAACATCGGCTGTGTTCGAGGAGTGAAATATTCTTTTGGGAATTGAATTCTATTTTTATGAAAATTCTTCCTTTTGTTTTAGTATGCAAATTTGGCTGCCGATCACATGAGCAAAAACACTCTATTTCACGTTGTAGTTTTGCCGAGAAGGCAAAGAAATGGATAAAAGTAAAAAACGCACGTTCAGGGCGTGCAAAGCTATTGTTTTTGCCCACTAAATATGGAAAATTGTGGCGTTATCGTTGCCGTCGCTGTTGTCGTTGCTTAAGCTCCCTACTGTTGCTGACTGCAACAAAAGCAAGTGTCATTTAAGGCCAGGGAAAACGGCTTTAACATTTGCTTCACCATCCGTTCGATTTTTTTGAACGATGTTGACTGCCGGGGTAAGCAAACCGTTTCAACACATCATCAACATTTGATTCAACAAGACTCCACGAGGAGCCCGGTATTCAGTCCCAGACCGCAGTCGCAATTGATACTATGGATAAGGACATGGATACGGCATTGAGAGACCGATATAGTGCGCACGAGCATACCCAACAATGTTGAAAGAGAGGGACAAACAATCTCGACCCCAGAGCTCTTCTCTTTCGTGCATGACTGAGGGAGAGAAGCCTGAAACAATGTGTCCTCTCATTGGTTTTCGCGAAGAACAATGAAAAACGTCTCTGATTGGTGCATTCATGTTAGCACGAGGAGTGAGCAGGTGCCGTGAGGTTCAAATAGCCAATTTTCGTCTCAGTAGAGTGTTTTCATATGACGTCACGGTGGCCATGTTGGTGTTCCAAAACAAAGGAATGGTGGCCATGATGGTGTACCAAAATATTCCTCCGGGAATTGAACTCTATTTTTATGCAAATACTTTCTTTTGTTTCAGTAATCCAATATGGCTGCTGGTCACGTGAGTGAAAAAGCTCTTTAAGAATCCCAGGCTACACCGCATATTCCCAAGAGCATTTGAAAACAATGGTTTATGCAAAATTTGGGGGGAGGGTGGGGAGGGGCAAACAAAGTGTAATATGGGGAATGTGAAAATAGCGAACTCAACATTCGCGATAGCAAGAGAAATGTTGAATGGTTGTTTAAGCAAAGTTCAATTGCTTTTGAACTCATTCAACATCGATTCAACATGTTTCAACAAGGTTGAAAAGGGGAGCAATCGGTTTCAACGAATATCGCTGTTCAGCAAAATCGAACTTATGTTGAAGCAAATATTGAGATATTTTTTCCCGGGCCTTTACCAAACGGTTATACAAGGACCAAACGTATCGCGAGAACATCCGACCTTACCTCATTGGGGTCAGCGCTAAACTCTGATTAACAAAATAACTGAGGTTTTACATGTCCGTTATTGAAAATGGCTACGCAAAGTAATTTTAGCTTAGACGGCTTTTGAACAACTTGGTCCAAGAGAGTAATAACTTGCCTTAACTTAAGGGTTTTTGTGGCCTAAATTGAAGGGCTGCTCAAAAATATTAGACGTTTAAGAAATTATTTTTCACGGTCTTCATCATCATCATCATCATCATCATCATCATCACCATCATCATCTTCTTCTTCTTCTTCTTGTTCATCGTATCCTCGTTTTCATTATCAGGAAACTTAAGCAACAACGACAAATATAAATTTGCGTTATTGTTATCACTTTGTGACTTTTTCAACCTTTTATATAAGACAAGGGTGTGGTATTTCCTTAAAAATGACACTGGTCAGAACGGCGCTTAATGCAGGGGAGAAAATGAAAATTTATCCTGAAGTGCTGACTTCTTTCATAAAACCTCAAACTTGGCGATTTCACGTTGTTGGTTTGCTGAGTTTTGC
>NC_090888.1:64917934-64927934 GCF_036669925.1 Montipora capricornis | reverse complement strand
TTTTTATCCAAAGGATGTTTACTTTGAGTTCAAGTTCTGAATTTCACGGTCCGCCATTACTCAGGTTCAAAACTGATCGATTGGAACTCAGAGGTTTGGATCTAGGGGGAAAAGTGACATTATTTCTTCACTAGCTTATAAAGTTTGAGCGTGCAAATGCTGCTTATTATACCTCGATCCAGTTGTCTCACGATTTTAAAAGTTATCAATGGTAGACCAATAAATAGGAAAATTCCTGCTAAAATAAACAGGTACAATAAACTACATTGAAATCAAGGCTTAAAACTTGGGCCACTTTGTGTTTAGTTAAAATAAGTTTGATATCCAAAGAAAAAGAAGAATTGATCTCTTGGTGATATATAGCAGCACTTACAGTTATTTATCTAACTGCCATCAGTGATATTTATGACTTTCATTCCATAAGCAAAATTGTTTTTCTTGCTTTACGAGGAATAACCATGTCTTCCTGTGCTACATCGTGTATAACGCAGTTGAACCCACGGACCATGAGATTCGGTCACCGCTGTTCCAGCGACAGAGCTACATGCTCGTGGCTATCGCGACCTTCATAGACTTAATTTATTTCGACTTATGTTTGGACTCTTTAAATAATCATTTCTCCGGAAGGCTAAATCAATAAGCATCGGTAAATTAAATTAATATTAATTTGCGTTCATCAAATTTACAAGTTCAGTTATGAGGTCAGTTCAAATAATATCTCCAGTTCTTTTAATTAAGCTCAGTTGTTTTGATAACTTTTCTCGATTTTCGACTGAACCATGGAAAAAATTATAATACATATAGAAATCTAAACTTGTCATGAAAAGCAATGTTTGATCCCTTTTTATTAAGGATAAGAGAGAAAACCTTAACTATTCTACGAGTACGTTCCATATAAAACTGAACATTTTCAATTGCACGTTTATGAAATTTGGAAAGTTTAAAGTTTAGTTGCATGATGCAAGTCAGTTCTTTGTGGCAATTCGAGTTCGCGACTTGTTCTTGTAAGACTGTCGCCTTAAAAGGTAAGGTTATAAAAAAAATGCATGTTCAATAAAAAAGATTCTCTACAATGCAAATATGGTAAATGCACTTACCATGATCGAACTCAAACCTGGAAATTAATCAATGTGGCTTGTCTATGCGAGTTTTCCGCAATTTTTGCAGCTTTACTTCGACGAAGCAGCCATTATATACAAGGGCTCCCGGGAATTGCTCCAGATGACAATGGACACAATCAAATGTATTACCGACACAATGGATCCTAATCCTGAACACAATATAGTCGCGTCCTTTACCAACCCAATGGAATGAGACACAGAAATGGGTTTACCGACGCTCGAACCGTCAGCTTTCAATTTTATTTAGACTGGCTAATTTACCATATCACCTCAGTTGATAAACCCATTTTTGTGTTTCAGTTCACGATCAACGCAGCACCCATAGTTTCTTTTGCAACTAAACGCCTTTTTAATATGCAATGAAATTAACATCGGTGCAGTATTTGAGGTCTTAGCCATTACGTGCATGACATTTATGGGAAATAAAAAAAGTTCTTTCATTATAGCCTAATAGACCTCTTTCATAATGGCGGCCAGTTAAAAAATTCTTTTGTTTTAATGCTAATAAGCCTATATGGCCTCGCCAGGACGAGCAAATTTTAAAAGAATATTTGTTTCAAAAGGAGGGTAGTAGGTCTAATTAACATAAATACAAAAGAATGTAAAAGTGGTCGCCATTATGAAAGTGGTCTATTTAGCAAATAGGTTCTGTGTTGTCGTGCGTCTGTTCAGTAATACATCACAGATGACGTCAAAATGTGGTAAGAACAAAAAATTGGCAAACGAGGCGATAGCCGAGTATGTCACTGATGTTCTTACCACATTTTGACTTCTTCTGTGATCTAATACTGAACAGACGCACAGCAACATGGAATCTATTTGTTTTATACAATAAAGAATTAAATTTTATTCGCATAACAGCTGATGGTGACGTCAATCGTGCGTCTGTCGTCTAATGGATCATAGGCAAGAACCAATCAAAATGCAAGAATAAAATATAAAATAAATTATATAAAGGTAATTTGCAACCAATCTCTAGAGAGACATAACAATGCTGCAATGAACAGTTGCTAATGAGAGATCTTTTGTTATAGCGGCGATGACGTAACGTGAAAACCGCCTATTGGCAGACTGCAAATCCAGGTATTGTTTAAGTCATTTGATCAATTGATAAAAGACATAAACCAACGTAATAGTGGAATCAACACGTTAAGCCTGAATGTTCTTCATATTATGGAAGCTGCAAGATAATAATTCAAAGTTCCCTCTCAACTATTCAAAGCGGTTTAGTGCGAGAGAGCATTATCTCTCTGGCTAAGAGGAGAAAAGACATGGGCGAGGTAGCCGCGTAAAATCTTGGCAGGAACTCGAGAGACAATGAGTAAAATAAAGCGAAAATAGAGAGTGAAAATATTTACTATAAAATAGGCAGAGCGGGTCAAATTATAAAACGCACAAAATGGCAAAAGGCTCTCACTTTCGATGGACGTTTAGAAAAAGGCAAACATGGGCGATTTTGTGCGAATTTTAGTAATGAGAAAAGTAATTGTTAAAAAATTACTTTTGGTTGCTATTTGTAGCTCTGCTAAAATTTGACACAGCTTGACAATGAGCAAAAACTGGCAAAAAAAGTTTCACTCAGATTCTTTTCTTGAAATTTAAAAAAAGCAAGAAAAGATTTAGGATGAAAAAAGAAGGACATTTATGAACTACAAACGAGGTAAAATGGTTTGCGCTCGAAGGTGTATGTTTTATGTAGCTCAAAACTTGCGCCTTCTGGGAAACAAGAAAGTTCTTGTCGCACCCCTCCCATCAATTCTCTTTCGAACCATGGTAACTTTCGCAAACCGTGAAATGATCAGTGGTGGTCAAGCCTTGGATTACAATTGAGGGTGGAGTGAGAGAGGAGCTAAGGTTTCTTTCGGGGGTGGGGGTGGTGGAAGGAGAAATCAGCAAATACAACCCAGTTACGTCTGAAAGCAATGCTGTTCTGCAGGACACAAAATGATTTCATTGTTTTTCCATTTTATTCCAGGCATAACATTTCCAACGTTACCTACAGGTGTTAGCTTGTCTCTAAGAAGTTTCAACACTTCTGTAATGAAAACGTAAAGCTTCGCATTTTCCTAATTTCATTTCGACTGACGATGAGAACGCATTTTCAAGTTTTTAGTAATTGCAGACACGTACAAACATTAATTATGAAAAACTCTATACACAGTCATTTGTTAATGCTTAAATGCACACAATTTCTAACTATTCCATGGGACAGCTCACCATTACAGTAAAATTGAAATATTTATTTTTGGACTTGTAGTTGGGAATTTAAATTATCACTCATTCAAATACGTAAGTCCACCCCACCATGTAAGCCAATGTGACCGATATCACGTAAAAAAAATAAACATTTGCGTTCGAGCCATCATTGTTAAACATCACGAACTACTTCGTGGCCTTCTTATTCACGTTGATAAAATGAGATATTGTAAGCCATATTACTACGAATAATTAAGTCCAGAAAAGTTAATTAGTTTCATAGGTCTTTGAGTACCCATGTCTTCAACCGAACGCAAATGAAATAAATAACCAGTGAGGTCCGCTTTTAGGCTTGGCTAAATCTATATATTAGACTAGTAATAATATTTGTTAGACAAGTAATAATTCTTGGTTGAGTGACCGTAATATCAATTACTGCTTTTTCAACCACGTGATTAGAAGAAGGCCATCTTTCTTTTTTTTAACGAAACAATTTTCCGAACAGCATAATACCATGATACTCTTTGTTTCTCTACCCAAATTTTAAATAAGCATTGTTTTTGTTTTCTCGTGGGACCCTAGTAAGTCCCAATAGAAACTGGAAACAGTGCTTATTCAAAATAAGGGTGGAAAAACAAAGAGTATTATGGTATATTCCGATTCGGGCAATAGGAAACGTCTCCAATGAAGCTCATTTTAACATGGCTATCCTTTGTTTGTTTACGGGAGAACAGGATGATCAACAACTGAACAACTAAATAGCACCCCCTCCAACAGTCTATAACTATCCGCGCTGCAAGTGTACCTTTCAATTTAAACAGTTCTCTCTACATTATAAGAGGGAAATGGCTTATATTTATGATATTTAAGGGTATCGTTTCTCTTTAAAGTTTGTTCATATGGCCTAATTTTTCTATGCAAGCGCGCGAGTCGTTCACACCTTCTGGAGAAGGGAATAAGACAAGTGCTAACCATAGGGAATTCGCCGACCAAGAGCATACAAAATATAATCGGAATTGGCTCAATACGCGCTTTTGGCTCACGGAACTTGCCCCGAAACGTTTTTCATCGACACCATACTTGACCTTAAAGGAATGACGACTTGGATCCAAACATTTGACCTACTCAACATCGTTTGCCATATTTGGCATTCGTCTTCAGTTGCGTCATCCCATTCGTTGGAACTTGTACCCAGTCCTAACCGAACGCCGCCCAAAAATTCATCACTGGAAGCCAGGTCGAAGTCATAAATGACGATTTCTAGGACTTTTTCTTTCAGATCGTCCAGAGATAGCTCTTCATAAGAAAACTTGTGGTTGAAAGTCGGGTTCAAGGTTCGTTTAATGACAGGTGACTTGTTTTTCCATTTGCCTTTCTTGTCTGGTAATAAATAACTGTGGAAAAATAATAATAGTCAAAGAAAAACTATTCAATGAAATAAATCCATTATTTGAAGTTCGGGTCATATAAAACTTTTATAAATGGTGACCACCATCACATTCTTCTGTATTTATGTCAATTGGACCTACTATCCTCATTTTGAATCAAAAATTCTTTTGAAATTTGCGCGTCGTAGCGAGGCTAGAAAGAGCATTTAAACAAAAGAAAATTTTATTTGGCCGCCATTATGAAAGAGGTCCATAGCTCAGTTGGTAAAGCATTACACCGAAAACGCAGAGGTCATGTGTTCGAATCGAGTTGAAGGAACCTGAATTTTTCAGGTGTCTATAAGCGACAATAGGCCATTTATGAGTTCATATCTGCCTCCTCCTCAAAGCGAGTCTAAGTGCGAAGTCTTTGTAATGGTAATTAGTTCTACTTTACATGTGAATGAAAACTAATTTTCATAACAAAAACTTCGCACTTAGACTCGCTTTGAAGAGGAGACTCACTAGCCTCGCTCTCAAGCAACCTTTCTTTTGTATTTTGTCCACGCAAACGAGGCTAGTGAGGCTAATTAGCACATAAACATAAGAATACTTTTTTGGCCGCCACTTATGCATTCGGTCTATTCAATTCACGGAAACACATGAGCCAAACAAATTGCCTTGCTCCTAAATGAGTGCCTTCATAACTCAGTCGGTGGAGCGTTGCACCGGCATCACAGAGGTCGTGGATTCGAATCTCGTTAAGGTCAGCTGGAGTTTTCAGAAATCCCTTGTTTCGAGAAAAATGTTTGTGAAAATTCGTAAAGTTAAGTACACTCCGACCCATTCAGCACAATTAAAAAAACCATTGATGCTTTTAAGAACAGTGTGTTCAAAAGTATTCATCAGCGTCCTCGTCATAGCTTTTTTTTACCTTATGTCAGCTTTCTTTAGCTAGTATCTCCGAGCAATTACCCTCCCAACCATCATGATACACCACAGAAGAAAGACCACGACACCGGGAATTCCATGCCCTACTCTTTCCGAATAGTGTGTGGGTTCTTTTACGTCCCACATGGTTATGAACATTGAAGGGTTGTGAGACGGGGCCTACGGTTTATCGCCCTTATCCGAAAAGACTAGAGAGTCTAACCATTTGCAGATATCATTACAAAGGCAACACTTTACTCACCATTTGCAATATGGATCCGACATACCATCATAGTCCATTCCTGGTAGATTCCTGGCTTCAAGCAAATGAACCTGTAATTCACCTTTTTTCCTGCCTTTCTTCAGCTTAATTTTGTCAGCTGTGACGTACTTCAATGCTAATACTAACTCACACGGAACTGACGGCAATCCATCTGTTACGTCACTCTGTTGAATAAACGAAGTGATTGACAGGGAATTACTTACCATCCAAACGTCTTTGCTTTTGCTAAACAGCGGCAGTCAGCTAATCTCTCAACGAACCTGCTTGCCATTCCTCCTAATTCAGTTATCATTTCCTTCGACTAAAAGCACGGGTTATGAAACAGCTCTCGTACGTCACGTGCTTACTTCGGGTATTTTAGCAGCAACTCATTGTTTTTGGGTCAATGTTTTTCTTGTTAAATCTTTCGTTTTTTGGTTTGGGCCTTGAGCCAATCACATTTTACCTTTGAGCATAGGGCGGTTTACAATTGATTGTCGAAAGTAATTAGCGAATTGCTTTCAGTTTTGCATTACTTCACTCAGTGATTGTTTCAAAGTTCTCGCGCCACTTTTTCAACCAATCAGAAGTGAAAGCAAAACCAATCGTGGCTCGCGCGTGCACATTTTCCCGCGCTTTGTGTCGACTACGTGTCATTACTTCGAGTTTTGATTGGTTTACCGGATTGTCTCCGTCCTTTTTAATTGGCTAAAGTGATTACTTTCGTTTTAGTTTTACGTCACTCGATTGAAACTCGCTCTATGAGAGTTACTCTATGTGTGACAGCGAATATGTGAAATTCCATATATTTGCGGATCTGCGGTTTTGTCACTCCAAGCGAAAGTGGTCACCGATTTTTTTTAGGTTTCTTTTTTTAACACACAACAATACAAATTAATAATGCATTTTATACAGAAATGTGGAGATTTGCGAGCGACAACCCACATATATTATTATTAATATTTAATTCTAAATGGCAGGCAGACATGATAGACTACATTGTGAAAACCAAGAAAGGAGATAAAATAGACTGTAATTAGGTTGACTAATAAGTTTGAGGTAGAAGGCATACGAGACAAAGATGCAACTACAACTAAACAGGAAGTGAAGCCTGAAAAAAGCCTGGATTGTTTTCTAGCTTCTCTGCAAACGCTAGTGTTCAGGTTGCTGCACAAACTGCAATAACCACTTTCGCTTAGAGTTTCTCTATGACCAGATCCAAGAGCGCATGAGTAGGAGCTTGCCTCTCCCATACAAGCCCTATGAGTCAACCTTTGCTCATATCTTTCTATTTTTAGAACGCCACGTGTTCTTCGGCTCTGCACACATGCACTGTTTAGAATGGCCAATCAGAGTAAAGTTATTGTGGAACAAAGACAAAAATAGCAAAAACAATGTATGCAAATTGTGCAAATTGATGTAAATTGTTGTAAATGTGAGTCTCCTGCGGAAGGATTAGTCCTAAAAATAGAAAGATACGCGCAAAGGTTGACTCAAGGATATAATGTATTGGGAGGCTCCTAGTCATGGGCTCCTAACAGATCACACCGTGGTACTAAATGTGAAAAAGAAATCACTGAAACTCACCTGATCGCTCAGGGTAAACCATTTGGAGATGGACTGTTGAAGTGAGTTGCCGCACGATTCTATGAACTCATTCATTGGAATTCTGACTTCTCCCAGGAAATCGTTTCGCCCAATAACTTTGTGCCACACACTCATTTGTAAAGTTCTCGTCAACAACTCGTCGTAGCCTATGACATACTGAAAAAGAACGAAAACGAGTTTTATTGTATGACTAGCTTGTTTTATTCCATATATTAATGAATCCTTTATTGACCAAGCTTGTTTGGTCAAGATGGCTGGATATTGGCCCCGTTCTTTTTTTTTTTTTTGTTTATGGATCCAGATGAACACGCAAAAAAAGAACTCGGCCAATATCCAGCCATCTTGACTGAACAAACTTGGTCAATAACCCATATTTATTACACCTTATTTTAGGATTAAAGCCAAGAATTTTAAAATCCAGAACAAAATCTATGCGTTGTGAATCATGCATGTAGTTAAGGCGAATTTGATAGTCTATGCGTAGTAATTTCTATAGAAACCTGCCGCGCTTTTCGCAAGACAAACTCGACAAAAATGTATATTATTCAGTGAGCTAACCCTGCTAAACGAGATAAACGGCTTCAAAATTTGCTTCAACATCCATTCGATTTTGTTGAGAGATGTTGAACATGTTGAACGATGTTGACTTCTGGGGTGTGCAAACGGTCTCCACGCATCATCAACATTTGATTCAACAAAGCTTCACGAGAGCCCTTGTATTCGGTTCCAGGCTGCAGCCGCGGTTGTTACTTGGGATACCGACATTGATACGTCATTGAGAGACCGATTAGTGCGCACGCGTAAATCCAACAAAGTTGAAAGAGGAGGGCTTCAACTTCATTCAACAGTCAAAGACTGAAAAAAATCGGCTCACCTCCAGGATTTCATCGTACTTGGGATTCAGAGTGTCATTTTTCGTTTTCGTTTTCCGCTTACTCCGTTTGTCTGGCAGAAGGTATGTCTTGACGTAACTAAAACACAAACAGAATTAAACCTGAAATACCATGACATAAGTAACCATAATTGAAGTAGCTGAACAAGTCAAGATGCCCTGTTGATAACTGTTGCGATTAATGAAAGACAAGGATGTGCTTAAACAGCCTTCAAGTTAGTCAACTTGCACGGTGAAATAAATTTATTTGACCTGCTTCGTTCATAACAAAAAAAAGAACAAGACAAACCGGCGTGATTAGATTCAAGAAAGAAGATCGATAATATTTCTAATTACAAAGGTAGGATGTTCTCAAAATATGATATTCCTACTGTGGAGTTGTTGCATGACTAATAGATACACTACAATTCAGTTTTTTTGATAAAAGGAAAATAAATGCCATCACTGTCTAAGTGCTACCAGAAACATGAATGTCGAATGAATGGCCCAGCTCAGGCTCTTACGAATCTTTTGTAGCCTGCAAGCAGGCTCTTCCGTTGAAATCGCAAGCAGTCCAAATAGAGGGGCTTTACTAGTTAGCAACCAAGCGCCTATATGTCGAGCGCGCGTCATTTTTCAACGGAAGAAAGAGCCCTCTTGCAGGCTAATTCTTTTGCATCTCAAATAGCTTACTGGTTTGTGCAGCCTGTGAACTAGATGTCACCAGGTTATATGTTCGAATCCCATCAAGAGTCAAGCAAGGCCCCTTCTAAGAGGAACACCCCGGTTCCCGTCTGTTCACCGACGTTAATTCCATAGGACCCGGTTAATACCTGGTTTTATGAACTACCCGCCGTGTCGAAGGCTTGTGTGGGAGGGGAGCAGGAGTGGTATAATGATGAGACAACTTGAATCCCACCAGTGTGGACGGAGTTTATCTGCCACGGAAGGGCTGAGTTTGGGCTGATTCACAGCGTTGCAAGTCCTTGTTGTCAACGCCACACTCTCGCCATCTTCCCACTCCTTGGAACGATAGAGAGGGAATCCCAGGAACCGAACTTGCCTTGGATTCTCTCCTAATACAAAAGCTCATCGAAGGGGAGAATACTTACGGGTCTGAAGAGCCACTCTTAGGATTTGCGCATGCGAGGTTGTTGGCACTGTGAATTTGTACTTCAAACTTGGTGGACTGCATATCGTATCGAAGGCTCACGTACAACTCCCCCGTGACTGGTATGCCGCTGTAATGCTCATGGCCATGTTCACTCAGAATACGCTCATGATTTTCCTTAAGACAAAACCATAGAGCTTTTCAGTGAGGGAATTCTCCTAAGCAAAAAATCTTGCAAAACATTTCAACTTGAACAGTTGTGTAAAAGCCTAAAAACGAAATCCAGCCTTGACCAGTCTAAGCCAAGATCTTGGAAATTATTAACACTTTTGCCCAATCTACCATTTATCACTTTTTGAAATAATGTCCACATTTGAAGTGCTGCTTAACCCCCGCTTCAAATATGTACATTTATTTCATTCCTTCACTACTTGCACAATCCCATAATGCACCTCTATTACCCCCCAAAACTTTTGCATAACCATAATTGTTGTTTGCAATTTCTCCTGGGACATGAGAAGAGAAGTCGAAAAC
>NC_090888.1:64890434-64910434 GCF_036669925.1 Montipora capricornis | reverse complement strand
GGAGTCTCAGAAAGAACAGGGACATAGTCATTTTGAAACCCGACAAAGGGAACGGTATTTATATTTTACCTATTTATTCTTGATATTTATATATATAAGTTGTAATGAGTTTCTTCTACTCATGTAATGCGCTTTTGATCATCCCATGGAAAGGGCCCAATATAAGTTAATTAAATTAAATTAGGCACTTCTCCCCTAGCCGAGTGTCACCACCAGAGTGACGTTTCTCAGTTTAAGTGCTCTTGACGTCATTTTTGCTAGATTATTTTCTCAACTGAAACCACACGTGTCCCATCACAAAAAATAACGTAATTTACGTGAAAAAAAAAAACGGAAAAATGACATTTTCCGACTGGTTTGCCATACTGGCAACCCAGTAACAACGCATTTTCCATGTTTTTTTAATTATATAGTCTCACGTTACACCCTTTCCGCTTTGGTCAAAGGACGAGAGGACATAAACTGTAGGTCGCTGATATACTACGTGAAACCAATCTTATTTCTTTATGTCGAAAATCGCGTGTTTCTTAATTTTACGTTACGATACCTTCAATACCTTTTGTATGTTGGGAAAAACCTTGCGAAGACCAAGGCCGATAGTATGCAAAAATAGTGATAAAATTTACACACTTTCAACAAACAATTTAAAACTTGCGATTTGTTCGAATCACACGATTTTTCTTCCATGCGTGCCTTAATGGTGTAAAGATTCAAGCGATAAAATTGAAAAAGGTAGATCATGCACGAGCTCTTGATGTCACAGAACCTGGCCTCGAATCACCTAGCGTACGGTCAAGGCTTTAACACGCTGACCAAAAACATGTGAGATATCATATACTTCATTGAATTGGAGATTTCACCTTGAAGCTTGATCGCTCTACCAACTGATCATGTCTGCGCATAAACTCGAAGTCACTGTTGTTTTAAGATAATCCAACGTTTTTTCACAGCAGGAGAAAGTTAAGGCCGACCGTCAGTCGAAGGCAACCCGAAGTCTCCTTCTTCAATGCCTTTCATCATAGGGGTCCCACGGGCGCTACTCCTATCCCAACGTGGCCCTAAGTAATTCTGGTATTCATCTTACCCACCTCAAATGGATCACAAGCTGACAGAGTTAACTTTGAAGCTCACGAGCTGGGTTTCCAACCCGGAACTAATACGCGGTTTAGTATAAGTGATATCCGCTACACTTCAAGCGCACCGTTAAATTAGTGCCCCTGCTACAAAAAAAACCACTTTCTTTTCTTTCTTTTCTTCAGATTTTGAAAGTGAGTTTGCTTAACACCTGGCTTGCAAAATTTTGAGCTTTGATTTTTGATCCAAAGGCCGTTTACTTTGAGTGCAAGTTTTGGATTTCACGGTCCGCCATTACTCACGTTCAAAACTGACCGACTGGACCTCAGAGGGCTGGATTTAGGGAAAAGTGACGTCAAAGGCTCACTAACTTAAAATGTCAGCCCGTGTGATTATGCGAAAAGTCTGAAAGCCCAAAACTCCCGTGCTTCATATTAAATCTGCGGCGTACACACGCAGTCACTCTTGTCTTAAATATTAATTATTTCCTTTCGTAATCTGTGTCATTGTAAATATATTAATTAACTATTTTATCTTTGCTCCATTGACCCAACTCGACTATCCTTGCTAAATTTGGGTGGACAAACTCTTCATTGTAACTAGTAGTGTATGAAATAAACATTGTTGTTGTTGTTGTTGTTGCATTGCATTCTTAAACTAGTGAGCCTTTGACGTCATTTTCTCCTCGATCCAGTAATGGCGGACCATCAAATAGGAAAATTCAATTCCATTTAAAATAAACAGGTGTTCTTTTGAAATCAAGGCCTAAAACTTTGGTCGCTTAGCGTTTAGTTAACATATATTTGAAATCAAAAGAGAAATAAGAATTGATATTTTGGTCACAGGGCCACTTTACGAGTTAATAAGTCCAAAACTATTGACTTAGACGCAAACAGCGGTAACAACAATTATAAGTAAGCGCGTTGTTTGAAATTGTTTACTTAACGTTTCGCATATTTCAAAAAATGCGCTTGTTTATAATGTTTGTCATCGCTCTTTGCGTCTTATTTATGGCCAAAAAAAAAAACAGTCAGTTACGAAATGGATACAATACCTTTTTTATTGACTAGGTTGAATCCGCGCTTTTTGAGATCCTCTCTAGCTAACTCTTCGTTAATCGAGATCGGCGCAGAGACAAAGTCACTATGGCGGCGTCTGGTGTCGGCGAAAGGAGACAAAGTTTTCCTCTTAATTTCAGTATCAGTTTTCCTTCTGGAGGACTGGGGAGAAGCGTCTGTTGAAGAGCTCTTTCCCTCAGCAACCGAGAAAAGCGTCTTTGGCTTGTCAACTTTAATTTCAGGGGGACTAAATGACGCTATTCCAATTGCCAAAGAACCGATGGATTTAAGTGCTGGCTGCATATCGCGAGTGGGCTCCTCCTTTTCAACACCATTCAAACCTGTCTTAGTATCATCCACTTTTGTGATGTCACTTCCGTTCAGGTGACTTTCTGAAATTCCAGAATCATTTCCGCTTTCCTCAGCTTGTTTAACTTCTTGATTTTCCTCTCTCGTAGTGGCCTCAAGTGTGGTGGCCACAGCAGTTGAGGAATCCATGGAGATGTCTTTAGCCTCTGTGTGCTGTTCTTCCTCTTCAAATGCTAGATTTTCGTGCGATCTAGACTCTGAAGTCAAAAGGACTGGTTCCTGGCTTACCTTTGTTTTCTCCACAGTTTCACCTGCCTCTATCTTAGATTCTTCTGGTTCGCTGGCTTTTTTGTCAAACAATTTGGGTAACGGTCTGATGAATAAAGAAAGAAAATCTTAATCAAGATATAAATGTTTTATCGTGACAAATTGATTGGGCTCCAAAAGTAAAAAAAAAAATACGCTTTTGCTTTTCAGAACCAAGACCTGTTCCGTAACTGACCGGTAATTTCAAAGGCCGATTTCCATGAAAGACAACGTTCGTTGGAAGTCCTTGGCTAGGCCGCACAGATAAAGCCAAACCAGGGCGAAACAGCTGCTTAGGGCGCACGGCCTTGCGCCTGCGTAAGGTACTGACGAGATCGCAGGGTTTCGCAGGGTTGGTAAAGTGAGTGATCTTGCTTTTAATTGTTTGCTAATTTTAACACAAGTTTTAAAGTAACGGTTCTCTAAGCTTTCCCAGATCCTAGTGAACTAATCACAAGGGATACAAGAGAGAGGATTGTGAGGAAAAAAAAATCCCCCAAAACAATTTCTACTCGGGCCGTTAAGCTCAAAGTCTACGACAGTTTCCAAGTCCTCTCAGTCCTCTGTCAGTCTCATTATAAGAGAAAAACATTCATAACAACCGAGTGTATATGACCCAAGAGTGAATTAGATAAGAGTGTTGATCTGTCACTTTTCGGTCTTGCCTCAACACAGTCACAAATGGATTTTCTTTTAGATACACTTTGTGCGAGAAACAAACAAAGGGCCGCCAATTTTAACCAATCAGAAGAAGCCATGTCATGGGGTGACTGCTTCTGCCATGTTTTTTCAGGGACATGACAACTGATTTTCGCGGGAACAGGTATTCTAAAAATAGACTAATTTGTGACTGTGCCGGACAGCCCACACTCTTATCTAATTCACTCTTGATGACCGGAATGCTAGTAGTATGTGTCTGTTTTCATTGACCCTATAACATTAATGAGCTTGCAAGACGCCGACGAGGACGGAGTTATGTAAACAAAGCATTTATGTCATCTGTAAAGAATTTATCCACATAAACCTAACAATTTACTTAAATGCTACAATTTTTCATTCCTGTTACATCCTTTGGTTATCAAATTGTACTTGTCATAAAGTCTCTTTCGTCTACTGTATTGTCTGTTGCTAGAAGCGGACTACTAAGCGAAAACAAAAATTTCAAGGGCACGCCTCTCTTTTCTCACCAATAGCTTTATACTTTTTTTGCCTAATAATGTCGAGCACAAATTGCCGTTCCATCAGGAAAGACACCTTTAATAAATCGATTCGCGTCACAATGAAAGCTCAAGGAATTTATTGAGCTCTTACAGTTTGTAACAATTTGCCGCAAACCAAGACAGAGAGAGAGAACTCGCACTCCCGAGTGAAAGCACTCGCCTCCCACCAATGTGGCCCGGGTTCGATTCCCAGACTCGGCATCATATTTGGGTTGAGTTTGTTGGTTCTCTACTCTGCACCAAGAGGTTTTCCCCTGGTACTCCGGTTTCCCCTCTCCTCAAAAACCAAAATTTGATTTGATTTGCGTTGTTAATTTCAATTTACAGTGTCCCCGATTAGTGCTCTACGGCGATAGAAGATTTCACACTTAAATAAAGTTCCTTTCCTTTCCTTTACCAATGCGTACCGAAGATCAAGATTTTTCAGATGAACGCTTGACCCCAGGCGATTTTTACGTAAAATTTCTTAACCCATTCACACTGTTTGAGGTGTGAGTGGGTTAAGTTCCATGTTCCAACAAATCCGCAACAAATGTTTAAAAAGACCCGATGCGCTAAATTCGGTGTAATACGTTCATCAGGCTCTAGAATAAAGAGTCTTTTTCTTGCTCAAACTGCAAAAAAAAAAAAAAAAATAGAAGTTTGCACACCCAATATGGCTATTCTTCATTGTATTCGTGTCATCGTTAAAAAAACATGTCACAATCATATTGATACCCACTTCAGAATGTTCGTTAGCTCTAAAATAAGTATTGG
Source organism: Montipora capricornis (assembly GCF_036669925.1). Taxonomy (NCBI): domain Eukaryota; kingdom Metazoa; phylum Cnidaria; class Anthozoa; order Scleractinia; family Acroporidae; genus Montipora; species Montipora capricornis. The sequence goes on along the minus strand of NC_090888.1, from coordinate 64,905,711 downwards.
TATTATAGAACTCCTTGAAATTAAAGTTGTCAACTGTTTTTCTCAATTTACATTCATTTAATATGAAACATTGAAGCAAACACAAGAAGAAAAAATATGTAAAATTTCTGTGCTTGCTGCTCCAAATTGCACAGACTTTAACGTGGATCTACGTCATCATATTTTGGTCATACCGTGAAATGCTTAGAAAAACCGTTGACTATAGCGTAGCAGGGGGCCCTGCGGCGGCCAAAACTGCCTACCTGCATAGACATAACAACTAAAGATTGTCAGGAACAATCAATAGCAATTTTATTGCGGTAGCCTGCTCAGTGAATTTACGTCATTGAGTCGTGTCCGACTCTAGCTTATGGTTGGCAAAGAGGGAAACGAATTCAGTGCAACTCGTCACACTAAACTTGAAGCGAATGAACAAAAATCTACAATCAGTTATCTCTCTCTGTAAGTGTTCATCATAATCATCACCTAAAATAATCTCAGAAATATGTTGCACACGAGTAAATGTTTTTTATACGGAATAGCTGGAATCAAAAAGCCTTGTCACTTATTTGAGATCCATTCATTTCAGCTATGTTCCTACATTCAATTAAAAGAAATCGCTCGTGTGTTTTAATTGAAGTTGTTTTTTGTTTATTTGAGTGGCTTTTCACGGTTCCAAAACACAATAGGTGCTCACTGTATGTCTGCTTAGGCGAAACAACGACGGCATTCTATCCTTTCATATTTTCAAGGTCTTAAGCAAACATGCCACAATATTACTGTTCGCCAAGCATTAATTTTCTTAATATGAACCGAAAATCTAGCAGGAACTTCACTACTACTTTAAATGCAAATACCTGCATAGGTAATTCAAACTTTATACGTATGTTAACACAGCCAGCTTGTTATCCCCCGATGTGACTACATTACTTATCCGTTTCGTAGAGAATTGTTCTTATACGTAGTTGTATTCGAATTTTCTTTCCCACTAAAATTCAAGCTCGAGACGAAATGTTAAATTTTATAGCCAAGTCTTCGGCTAATCACTAGTCTGAATGATGACTAGCGAATACAAACGATTAAATAAAACTAACAAGAGATAATCCCTTCGACTGGCCGATGCAATGGAAAACCAAATTTAGAGGCATCGGCTCACTCCACTTTACCTGTATGTACCAAACAAATGCAGAGAGATGACTTTAAAATTTCCTGGTTTTCAGAGTAGCTTTCTGTATCTGTAAATGTGTACAAGCTTGTCTTTGTTACAGTTCTTAAATTCAAATGAGTTGTCCCTTGAAAACGAAGTCATAAAATTGTAATCTAAAAGATCAGTTTTTTGCCAAGCAAACCGCTCGAAGTCGTGGTCGTGAAAACATGTATCCTAGTAAAGTTCAAGTGTGCGAGGGGCATGGAAGTTGAGAAGAACTTTAAACTGGACAGAAAAAAATATAGCAGCAATAAGACGGAATAACATATTAACACGACTTACGCCAGCAGACGTGTAAATTGGTCCATGCTGAAAAATTTGTATCTGCTTCAGTTGTGTTTAATCCCTCTTTGGATATAACCGGCTTTTTTCGACAAAAGCGCGACTAAGTTGGAAAAATCAAAAAGTTATACCAAGACAAAATGTGTGATCACCGAATAGGAAACGATGACCATAATTTTGGACGACTACAACCGGTTAACCTCATGAATAAACAAAACGGGTCGCAAAAAAAACACACACGTCAAAATTTGAATTATTGCACCAATCAGAGAGTGAATGCTCTGCCATATTTCAAAAGACATTATGTTGTCTGGAAACCCATTGGATCTCGCTTTTATATCTTGCAAAGTTCGCTGGGAAGACATTTAGGGATGTCATCTTTAGAAACACCTTTTAAGAAGCGTGAGCACGAAACTTGCCTTTAAAAATGGTTTGATCATGACGTTATTAAGCCATCAACTCAGATAATTTTTTTCGGTGTGAAAATTCTTAAATTAAGTGTGTAAAGTCTTAAATGGCTTTTAAAAAGGGAAACATACATGGCGTTTGTGACATATACAGTGTACACGGCGAAATATCTACGGCTTTTCTTTCCTGTACGAACTGAAAAAACGTGTAGGGGGAAATGAATTGATTGAAAATTATCGGCATCTGTTTGACGTCTCAATGCAATAGTATTTATTTTACAAAAAATTGAATGCAACTTGATCATTGCAATTTAGGCTAAAATCGTCATCTTTGTTAGCTAGAACTCGGCTGTTTTGATGGGAGCAATAGTGATCGAAAGGAATCAATAAGATCATATATTGGCCTTCCCGCTGAACTTCCTCACGGATCAGCGAGCCAATGTTGAAGTGCTAGCAGTGTTTTCCTCTTTATGGAAAGCTAATTTCTGTTAAGATTTTTAGCTGTTTAAAATAAATTATTGGAAATATGATCAGTTATAGATTGACACATTCATGAATTCGTAATGTTCGATTTAACTTTTATAATATTCAGCCACAAATTTTTCCCCTTATTTCACAAGCTGGTTGCCTTAAATCACTCGAGACGACGAAAATTCAGACGTTAATGATGAAAAAAAAAGGTGATAATAAAGGTAGATGATAAAAAACGAAGATAAAAAGGTGTTTACTTTGTACTCCTTGTCTGAAAAATCAGTTATTATCAGGTCAAAAAAGATTGAGAGACAGCTTGCTAGGAAATTAATCATGTGATTGTTAATTGCTATGACACACTTCTGCAAGCGGAATAATTTATTCCAAACAGCGGCTTCTAATCAAGCCGCAGACAAATTGAGTACATCGGATTTTCTTCTAAAGCATATCATCGTCATGTTTTTTGTTCGTATTACATGTACATGTACTGCTTAGCTAAAGGCTGAACGTTCGATGTGCGGTTGAAAACGTTCATAAGATGTTTTTGTTTCACCTGATGACTTTGATGGTGTTGAAGTTATTTTAAAACGATTATAAATACGAACTGCTCATACAAACTGAGATGGGTATTATGCAATAAGAAAGCTATTGTTATTTAATTCAAAATATGCCCTTAAGTATTTTGGTTAATTTACATTTATTTACCTTTAAAGATTTTATGCTTTTATTTAAAATACAAATGAGCCAAATAAAAACGTCCTTAATCAACTCTCAGGCAGCGTGAGGAAAGTTCTTAATACGTTCTTAAAATTTTGGTAAGGTGCCGGCCTTCAAAGTTCTTACAAAAACGGGTTCTTATTATAAAAAAAGAGTGTATTTATAATAAATACGAGCAAAGGGAAACAATAGCCCATCTGCAATTGTACTGTCCTGGTTGGGCCAATCCATGGTTCACTGCTGATGATGGAAATATTAAATCAAAAGTTTTTTGCTACTTATATAGTTTACGTTTTGTTTTACTTTTTGTTGCAGTTACAGAATTTTAACAGAACTTAATTGGCAGGCATGCACTCTTTAAGATGGAGCTTTCAAGCTCAGTGCTGGGAACGACAAATGAAAATGATGATTTAATATGTCTACTTCGATTCTCTGGGGGCATTTTAGGGTCAATGAAGCAAATTCAAAAGAGCTTAAGGAAGCTTAAGTTGCCGGAGACTACTGTGACCAACTTCAGCAAGTGGTCGAAGAAGAACTTAAACGGGAGAATGCCGTATTGGAAGCGGCTTAGGCACACGGTCACACCGCATCCCAACATGGCTTCCTGAATGATGACGATGATCACGGCTGACAGATTGAGTTATTTTTGGAACGGAACTCCGCGAGAACACGCGCTCATAACTGAAGAAATCAAAACTCAAGTTTCTCTTTCACCATACGTAAATAGAGAACCACAAAAAAAAAAAAGGATTTAAGTAAGGTACAATGCTCTCTAGAAAATACCAAAGAACATAATCTAGCCAGGATTAGCAATATGGCACCATTACGCAATGCAATATTGTCGCGCCTCTTACGACCTTTTCACCGTTTCTGACGCCATCTTGGTTGGGGGGTAAACGCGCCTTAAATTAGGCAGATTTCAAAAATATTAAAATAATTGTAGTCGTTTTATGAATATCATTCACTCAACGGAAAATTAGATCGTTGCACCAGGCACAACTTCTGAAAACTGGATATTAGAAATCCCCTCAGGTCGCTTCAAATTTCTCGGGAATTTGCATAATTATGTTTACAAGGGTTTATAGGAAATTTACAATTTCGTTTAGGGTCGTTATAGCTTGATTCTGATCGTCATACTTCACGAAAATAATCTCAATAGCAGTGCTTTTTGAGAGGTATTCTCGCTATCCACAATCGTCAGACGTTAAAGGATTTATAACTGTTCAAAGTCGGCAAGATTCCCATACACTCACTGTAATTTAAGCCGCGTTCCGTGTTTGTCCCCCAACTAATATGACATCAGAAACCGTGAAAAGGTCTATTGTCATGGAGGAGATTGAGATGGTGTCCTTTTAACTCCACGATTGTACTTTTTGACTAAGTGTATTATTGAGCGTCTCTTCCTCTGATTGGAATTACAACTGTATTTGGTAAGATTCAGGAGCACCCAACGAGGATAAAGTTCAAACAACTTAAACATAGCATTGTTAAACTTATTTTAGTATGTAAACGGTAGATATAGGCATATTTTTATCCTCCAAAAATTTTTCATCTGTTCGGATTTCCTAGCTGAAGGTCTAGTGATCCGAAAATTATAGGGATCAACACTTACCTTTTCGAAAATTTCAGCCAGAAAAAAGGCTCCCGAAAATTCTAGGTGACCTTTTTAGGGCAAAAATCCGTTATAAATGGGCAATTATACCATTTTTTAGATGTTCGAAAATCCTAGGAGAGGCAGGCAAGCAAGAAATTTTACAACAAATGTTCCGAAAATTCTAGATGTCAAATCGTCTTCCGAACAGATATTTTCCAAAAATTGACGTTGGGTGCCCCTGAAGATTGCCTAAAATCTCGGAGAGTCTATACTTTTGTGCTCTGAAAACTATGGCAAGAGTGCAAAAGCGATCATAAGTCCTGGCCAAACGCTCACAACATTTCAACGCAACATCTTGCAACGTTGTTGGGCACAACATATTGCACCCGTTTGGCCACCCTGTTGAGATATGTTGCAACTTAGAGGCTCGTTTGGCCGCGTCACTGCACAGGGAGCCCACACAAACAGTGTGTCTGTTTGAATGGTCGAAATATAAAGAAATGTATGGGAAATATTGAAGAGTCCTGATATAGTAAACTTACATCGAGAAATGACTATGTTAAAGCTCAAAATAAACGTAAACCTACCTCAGTTGTTGTGTATTATCATTTCTGCGGCTGAAAGTGGTGAATTTGAGCGATTTGGTGGGTTTTCCGTTGATTGTTACTACACGTCCTTAGAAGGAGACAAGGGTGGAAAGCTCATTTTCGACCGCTCCTACGTCAAGCCGATTTTCACCCAGAAATTAGAATTGTCCGCCTTTCAAATCGAACACCAGATAAACTGAAAGGTTGACGCTTCTTCTCGTGCCATTCAATCGAAGATCCATTCAAAATCCAAGCGCTAACCGCCAAATAATTTTCGAGAAATGCGAAGGCTGGGTGAAAATCGGCTTGACGCTGGAGCGGTCGAAAATGAGCTTTCCACCCTTGGCTCCTTCTAAGGACGTGTAGTAAAAGTTTACTATATTAGGACTCTTCAATATTCCCATACATTTCTTTATATTTCGAACATACAAACAGACACACTGTTTGTGTGGGATCCCTGTGGTTACTGCTTTACGTTACTGTTTCGTTACTGCAGCATTGTTGCACTAGGGCATGCGCACTAGGTCCACTTGTTGCGCACCAAGGGCCTGGGCACATAAACATTGATATGTTGCGTTGAAAATGTTGAGAATGTTGCGTGCGTTTGGCCAGCCCGTTCAACACATGTGGCAACATCAAGCAACAATGTTCCAAGATGCTGTGTTGAAATGTTGCAAGCGTTTTGGCCAGGCCTTTATGTAAAATCTGTAGCATGGATTTAAGAGAGTTTATTTTTCAACGAAGTTGTGACGTCACAAAGCCTCCTTTTGATAAATTTTGTTAAAGATTTTCTCCGTTTTTTTTTTGCAAACGGCAATCACATGCTACAGATTATGAACAATGATAGCATGGTTCCGTTCGCAAAAAAAAATCACAGCTTTGTTTCTTTTCCTTAGAGTTTTTAGTGTTTTTTCATTGAAACGCGCGGTTGGACTGGCACTAGATGCGCATGCGCTATGTGACCAAAGTGATGTCGAATATTCATTTAAAACGCATCCTCTTCCCCAGAGGCCGCGATTCTTTCTCTCAGCACCAAGAATATCGATATTCTTGGTGCTGACCGAAGACATCGCGGCCTCTGGGGATCGGTTTAAAACGATCTTTGAGGTAACGTTTTAAAAAACGTTACCTCAAAGATCCCTCCGCATTAGCATTTCGAAATTAATTCACATGTCAGGGTTTTACAAGCAGCTCTTCTAAAACCCTGATGTAACCACTGGCTGAACCTTGCGTGTAAAACCCTGATGAAGAAAGGCAGTAGCTTTCGAAATATTGGATTTTGCCGGCCAATATATTCCTTCACCGTAATATCAGCCTCGCTCTTTTTGTCGTTTTATACTTAAATCGCTTATAAGGTCCTTCTCCAGGCTAGGATCCGGTGCTTCTGTGTTGTTACCCTAGTCCTTGCTTAGAAAGTTATATTTGCCCAAGGTGGGATCCCTTAGCTTCATTTCACTAAGGTTACTTCAAAAATGGAACTTTTTCCTGTGACGCTTGCATGGTTGGCGTTTCGCTTGAGGCGCCATCATCATCACGTAGCGCCACTTATCCGCTCCGATAAAGATCATACTTCTGCTTGCAAGAACGCAATATCTTAATTTCATTGCTGATTGTCATCACGTTCCTGATTTGCATTGAGGCGAGGCGTACATTTAAGTACTCAAGTACTTTTCTCAACATTTGAGGAGAATCAAACAAAGCATCAATTTAGTTAATGTACTATGCAACGCGTTAAAAACTAAAAAGGGCCAAGTTCTTGTTTACACGTTGTTTACAATAATCAAGTGGAGTTAAGGTTTAAATTCCTTGGAGCCCTGGATTTCCATTTTCATTCTTATGAAGGGTCGTGCATGTTCATGACACTTCGCTAATTTAAAAGTACTTTAAGGCTACTTGAGGAAGTAAATACTTCAGGTTTATAATTATAAATAAATATGGAGCCCCCGTCCACACGTACGGATATTTCGACAACAGATTTTTTTCTCCGTTTTTGCCTTCCGTCCACACGTAAACGGCGTAAAACGCTCTTTACAGCGAGTGTTTGTAAAAACGCCGGCTTACTGTTTTCGTATGGACGCACCGCGAAAACGAAGGTTTTCGAGGTCAGTCTGTTCGGGGCCCGTTTCTCGGAAGTCCCGAAAAGTTTTGCACCCGAAAAGCCATTTTACAAAAATGCCATAGGCTGGTCTTAAAAACATGTCTATTCAAGATAACAAAGAGCAAAATGATTGTGAAGTCTGATGACGTAAAATGTCTCCGTGGTTGAGATAAAGAAGGAAGTTATGTCACCCAAAATAACTACAAATTTTTCGGTTGATCAGTTTCCAACGCTTCTCGCGTAATTCCGGTAAACACTTAAAATAAAGAGCATACATCGCGAAAACAAGCACGGTGACCCCCTCTTTTTCCTGCATTTTTTGTATGTCTTGTGCATGAATATCAATTGTGCCAAGTTTGACAGAAATCTGGATAGTACGTCATTTTTCAAGGGAATTACCTTAAGCACGCGCGTTTTTGAGACGCGGACGGCAACCGGAAGAGAACTGTTTTCCCTTTTAATTTGTCTTCAGGCGACCACATTTACATTGCTAAGTATCGTTTCTGTATTAGAGATGATAATTATAAAAATCTAGGGACACTTCTATCCTTGCACGCGAAATGTTCTCTTCCGGTTGCCGTCCGCGTCTAAAAAAAATGCCCGAGCTTTAAGCTCCCTATTAGTAGTAACGCGCATGCTCTATGACAACTGTAAGGGACGCTACCGTGTCTCAATGGTTTTAGCGTTTTCGTGTAGACAGGTATATTTTTACATGTAGACGCCTATTTTTTTTTAAACGGAGGGGTTTTTTTTCCGTTTTTCTTTCTTCGATCTTTTTATCCGCATACGTGTGAAGGGGGCCTGAAGAATGATAATGATTTATTTTTATTCTATTTTAAAATGTTCTTATTATCACAAATGTGTCAATGAATTTTAATATAAAGACAATTAGAAAATAAATTCAAAAATATTTTAAATGTGTAAAAATACATTATTTTTAAATACTGAAGTTCAATGCTACAGTTTTTACCATAATGCCCACACAGCTTGCTAAATTGTCCAAGAATGCTCAAGCAAAGTAGAAGCCTTCTTTGTATTTTTTGCAAAGTACTATGCCAGCCTCTCAGGCTGTTCGAGCAGCAAGCATGGGAGCATTATTCACAGACGCTTTTTACCTTGGCAAAATGTTTAAGGTAGACAAGCTTAGCATAATGTGACACTTGAAAGTTACATGAACGTTTAGAGTACTTTGGAAGGGGGTGGGGTGGGGAGGGCACATTTTATCCACTTAATAGTTCTCTCGCACATTTTCACTCACTTTTTTTCAAATTTGATTCCATACAACAACTCTTCAAAATGGAAAACGAGAATTGACTCGAGAGAGTATCATCTAAGGAGAGAGATGGCTGAATAACCCATATATTAAAATTCAGTCCCAAACAAAAGGCATCATTTCGAGGCTCTGGGGAATAAACTCTTACATGTCCTTTTATTTATTCCCCAGAGCCTCGAGTTGATGCATTTTGTTTAGGAGTGGATTTTAATACGTTGAAGGTGGGTTATTGTGAAATCTTATCTTGAAAAATGGCTTCAAGTCATATATTTGATTTTGTGGAGGTGAGACAAGATGTCATTCATTAACTATTATTATTAATTTTATTATTAAGTTTAAATAATGGACTCTTGCTTTAAACTTAAGTACTTATTTAATACAAAGGACACATATTTAAAATTTCATTTAAAAGATATCATGACCGTCTTTATTGGACTTGAATGTTGTAAATTGGGATTTAAACAGAGTAGTCATCTCTACCATAGCATTTTATCTGTTATCTTTATCATGTACTCATGAAAAAAAATTAAGGTGAATTCCATCATTTATGGCAGTTACATTAATTTTTATTGAACACAAGAGGAGAAGATGAGGTAAGACGACGGACCCCCATGCCCCATCATAGTTTTTTGAAATCTAGTTTTAGTTTCGCAAAGCGTTCTCTTACCTCATGGATCCTCTCGTGTTGAACACGAACTGATAATAGAGTTTAAAAAACTCATTTGATGTGCGGAGCTTATCAGGGTATAACTACATTAAGTGGGTTTACCATTTATTTGATCTTCATAAAATGGCATTGGTTCAGTTTAAAGTAACATGCAGTTAGGCTTACTTCACATTAAGAACAACACGAAACTACATTAATGTATTCCGGGATCTTTTTATCTCCTATTATTTCACTGATGCCTTGTTTCAATGTGGTTGTTGGGAGAGCCTCCCTACGGATAGACCATTCTTGTCTTCCAGGGGATGGGCACGAGGACAAAAAGGGCCAGGAGAATCTGTGGCCACTATACGGCAAACTTTAACCCCGGGGTATCTTTTTTTTTTTTTTAAAGGATCAAAACTACGTTCCATGCCAATTTCTACAAAATCCTTGAAACGAGCGCAATCGCACGCTTCAATCAAGGCTCATAAATGTACCTCGACACACGCTCCTTGATTTCTCATCTCATCTTTAACTTCCAAACTGAACGGCTGAAAAACATTTTGGCACAACAAAGAGCAAAAGAAAGGAACATGACCTCGGGAACGGGAGTGATGTACTAGGTTCCACGTTGTAAGGACCAAAGAAAATGAACAAATCCGTAGAAAAGCAACTAGCATAAATATATATATATTTTATTACCAAGACACAACTAACAGTCGGAAGAATTGCTGACATGGTACATTAGGGTCAAGTGAAAAACGTTTCTAAGGTCTCACCGAAGTATCAATGAAAATTAATTTGAGGGTGTTCACACGTCAAATCTCAGTCCAGTTCGCCTTTCATTCCAGTACGATTTTATCTCAGGTCTGTTTGATAAGTTCGTGTCAAACTGAAGATTGGCAGTTGTATCATGTAGACACCCACTTACTATAAAAAATTACCTTGATATTTCCCAGCTAGCAGAAAATTTCCGCTGATATTATAAGAAGGGTTGATAGGGAAAAGTGCTCTGATACGCACGCACCAGTGTTGCCAAGCAACCAAACAGAACATAGCTTACGTCACCTGCTACCACAGGTAGCGCCATCTCGGGCTCAGCATCAGTTAGCGGGCAATTCTGCTTGGCATGCGTTTCGAAACATTTACAAATAATTATTTCGGAGCGCAGAGTGATCCCATGATTCGACTGAGTACTGCAAACCGGAGCAGTCTCCACGAACCCCGTCTTAAAATATCATTGGGTTTTCTAGCAGAGAAACTTAATTGTTGGCGTAATTGAGTAATAAATAATGGCTCAGTATAAGTTGTATAGGGGGATACTACGGATTTAGCGGATTTCTTTCCACTGAGAAATTTCAAGGTCCCGTTCTTCAACCCAGGAAGCCAACAAGTAACCGCCATACATATAAATATGAAAATCGTTAGAAACCATTTATCAATATAAACGACCTAGAAAAAGAAGCCGTTGTCAGTTGGAACCATACAAAATGTTTCATTGACAAATTTTGAAATATTTCCTTGTTGCAAAAACGTGTACAAGTATATCCAATTACTTTTGTTGTTGAAAGCTGCTAGTTATCTCGTAAATTTAGCTTTCAGATAAATTTTTTTCAGACCGGCTGTTTCTCGCCTTCAGCGCGGTCGACCAATTAAAAACTTGTTTTCAACGAAACGCATCGTCTAGAAACCCTTGAAATTTGACTCGATCAAGTTTCCAGCAGAACTAAATGCACGCTAGTCTAAATTGGATACCGAACTTTGAGCCACTCTGCAAGTGCGAAGGCCATCTCACTGAAAGAAAGAAATTACTAATGTTGCAAAAAAACCTTGGATTTGGATTTAAAATTTCTAACCAGATTTCTTATTACACCCCTGGTTTAAGGATGTTATCAAATATGGGGCAAAATTACTGAATGCTGACTGGCTGACACGGAGTGCATTTTTTTTCATGATTACTTGATCCTGATTGGACCATAGTTGCTTAGCCAGAGCAAGCCAGGCCAGGTTAAAAGACAATCTCTATTTCGGATTCTGATTCTGGTTAAACTGCTTTTTACCCACATATGACTTCTGTTGACAGCAACGATTAATTGACTTGAACTTTAACCGAATGAAAGTGTCGAGCGACTCAGCCAATTTTATGAAAACTCGAAAGTACGTGTGAAATTAATCCTTAAATGCCCTTGGGCCCATGCGATTACACATACTAATCTCGTCAGACTACTGGCGGTTTCTAGAATATGCCCCTCTTGACTGGACTGCTTTTTCGTTTGATTCCGTGATTTTCAAGACACAAAAACGCTTTACTAACTTTACTACAACGCGCCTTGTTTATTTTTTCGCGTAAAATTACGACCATGGCGCCATCGATAGCCACCCCATGAATGAAAGCGGTATCCCATAACATTGTTTTCCAAAGAGAAGAATCATGACGGCCCTCATCTACTTTTCTGTAGTCATCAGTCTGTTTGACTATTCATACTCGAACGCAAATTCAGCGTGTATTCGTGCCACTGGTTGGGTCTATCCAGCATCATCTGCCACGCCTGTACCTCCAGTCCCTCCGAATCGTCCCAAGGCTCCGATTTGTTGCCCAGACCCAGCCGCAGGCCTCCGAGAAAGTCGTTGCTAGAGCCTCGGTCAAAGTCCCACACCGTCAGTTCTAGGACACGGTTTCTAAGCTCTTCAACTGTTTGATTGGCGTACGAGTAGGAGAAGTCCCAAACTGGATTGAGGTTCTTTTTGACAACGTGGGTTTTTTGTTTGGTCTTTTTGCTTGTGTCTGGTAAAAGATAGCTGTTGGCAATGCAGATGATAAATAACAAAGCCCCGTAAAAATAATTCGGCAGGAACGTCATGTTAGCCTTAATCACAGTATAAAAATAATACACCTCCAAAATATAGCTAACATTAGTCAACAATGGTTTGTACTCTATAAAGCGTTTTCCCGTGACGTCACGGCAGCCATGTTGATGTACCTAAATTATCCTCTGGGAATTGAGCTCTATTCCAGGTGATCTGGTGACGTAATTTGGAAGACTGGGAAGAAAAATTTTAACGCCGTATTTCTTCCCAGTCCTCCGAGTTACGTCACCAGATCACCTGGCTATCATGCAAAACGCTTTCTTTTGTTTCAGTGGAAAAACAAGGTTACTGATCACGTGTGTGAAAACACTCTATATATGGGTTTTCTTGAACTGTTTTGAGTGTTTTCAGGTGACGTCACGGCAGCCATATTGGTCTCCTAAATAATGCGGCGGCGGCGTTGGTGTACCCAACCAATCCTTCGGGAATTGAACTCAATTATCACGAACCTTTTCTTTTGTTTTAGTGCAAAAACAAGGTTACTGATAACGCGAGTGAAAACACTCTTACACCAACGATGCAGCTTGTAAGTTACTTGTAAATTCATTAATAACTCATAGAGTTGAGAAACAGAAACGCAGTATTCAGGCCCCTGTTAATTAATCCCGATACCGTTTAAATGGCTATCCTAATGGGTCAGTTTCGTATTCTAACGGTTGGACTGGATCTAGCATGAAATGGAGGCTAATGAGGGCAAATTAATTAGCATTTGAAAAGATTTGCCCGCATTAGCCTCCATTTCATGCTAGATCCAGTCCAGCTGCGAGAATTCGAAAATGGTCAATTAGAAGTCTGTCTGTTATGGGCCCTAAATAGAGCGTTTTCACATGACGTCACGGTGGCCATGTTCGTGTTCCAAAACAAAGGAATGGCGGCCATGATGAGGTACCAAACTAATCCTACAGGAATTGAACCCTATTTTTACGCAAATACTTTCCTTTGTTTCAGTAATCCAATATGGCTGCTAGTCACGTGAGCGAAAACGCTCTATAAGCCATCTCTGACTCTCAGATCAGCCTCGGTTTCAAAGCGAGTCCGAGCGCAAATCCAGCAACTCTCGCTTTAAAAAACGACTGATCTCCATGAACACAAATACAACAAATGGAAGGGAGGGGGTGGGATATTACATGCACAGTTATTATAACCTCATGTCCACATGAACACTACGACTGAGTAGTTTACCTACTTCTTTCTTTGGGATTATTTTGTTGCTTTACATGACCAGAAAATTAGTATAGGTAATCGCATGATTTCGAGTGCAATTTGGAATAAATAAACACGAGTAAATTCTTTCAAAGGCGCACAAAACTGCGCGGCCCCATTGACCGAGTGCAATTTGTAGTCTTTGAAAAAATAGTGCTTATTTCTTCCAAATTGCACAAGAAAAGTCATGTGATTACTTATTAATAATATACATGAAAAAATTTGAGTCTGTTAAGCAAAAGCAACTCACGAGTATCACGGAAAAATCGCGCCATGGCTCGCATTTGATTGGCTATCAATGCAACAGTTTCACTATTAATAAAATAATAATGAATAATAATAATAATAATAATAATTATTTTTATTATTATTATTACTATTATTAAAAAAATGCATCATTTTCTACCTTAGTTGACCACTAACACATCGTTTTCGCCCCTTCCCCCCAAGCGGAACATAAGTTACAGTGGAAGAATAGGAGAGGGGGATTTCGCATATGAAGGGATGGGGATGCTGGTTGGAAATTTTGAATTAAACCCCAAAAGGAGACCAATCTGAGCTTCGCCCAGGATTCTTTGATCCCAATAAGAGACCATATTTAAAACATATTTTTATATTTCTTCGCGTGAAACCCTAAACGAGACCTTCACGGCTACATATGGGCTGCATAATTATGATGGTGTTTTCCCCAGAACACCCTAAGTGAGACCAAAATCCAAAATTTACACCCCTGAGCGATACGGAAGAAAATCAAAACGATTTTCGCTCGTATTTGCTGGATAGAAAAAGCCTCGAGTTGGATAACGTGTACTCAAAGCATCGTCTTGAACTGAAATAAAGGCAGGCAAAATTTAGGGCTTCATGCAAAACAAAAACGGGACGAGAAAAGTCGTCAAGGCAGAGAAACGTGATGGATAATGTCAAAGTCATTTTGACAATTCATAATTTGTACTAAAAAGGAAAATTAAGAAACTGCGCGCATGATGGTTGCCGAAAAAAAAAACACTGAAAGAAAGAGGGAAAACACATTCAAACTTGAAAAAGGAAATATGGACACTAAAGCCTTTAACTGCGGAGCAACATAAAGGTATCTTCAATTTATCAGGATAAACTATGCGTCTAGAGAAGATAATCACTGTAACACGGAGTATTTGAAAACATCATCATGAAAAATAAAATAATTTGTTCACATCATGGATCTCAGGTTGACATTGTAATCATCCGCTTCGCAGGTGTTCATTTTTGACCGGCCGGCAAAATCGAAAAGCATACAGTCGAGGAACAATTATAGTAACGAAAAAAAAATTGCCTATGCAAAAGAAATCGTAATATCATTGAACAAATAGACATGCTGAAGAATCGCAACGAATTGAGAAGAGCACCCTACAAAGATAATAATTTACGGGAAACTACCACCGATTTCAGACACACTCAGGCGCAGGCGTCTCCTGTACGCCGGACACCGCCTGAGAGCAAAGGATGAGACCATTTCATCGCTCCTCCTGTGGAAGAGAAACATCCTGATCCAAAGTCGGCCCGAGGGACACGGGCATGGCCCCAGTGGATCAGAGTAATGCTATGTTGGACCGAAACCTGTGGAAAACTGTTATGCAAAACATCCCAGCCAGTGCCGAAGGATGATGATGATGATGAGAAGAGAAAAGAAAACTCTCAAGTACTGTATTTACAAAATACATGACTGAAACAGATGGAACTTTTACTACACCACACTACATCTATTGGTGAGAACTAAAGCTTGTGGTTGGAGACCACTTAAACATTCGTTTCAAAACACAATGATGACTAAAGAATCGACCTCACGGTTACACGAAAGTGCCGTCGCAAGATTCGCTAAAAAAAGTGAAATTGTCGCAAGAAATTTAACCCAGCACTTTAAAGAGGTGATTTTAAATTGAATCTGTTATTTCCTCTCACGGCTAAAAAC
>NC_090888.1:64870434-64885434 GCF_036669925.1 Montipora capricornis | reverse complement strand
GAGATTCGTAGGGACCGAAACCAGAGGTTTTTTTGTCGTTAATTCGTTGGCGCCGTTTTGCGGCTAAATTTCGTCCAAGAAAAAGAAGAAGAAGGAAAAAAAAAACCCTCTGGATCCAGGGTAGCATATAGCAAAGTTTAACTTTGCAAAAAGAATTTCTCAAGACTGAAGTCACGGGATCTAAAAGGGGAAAATGATAGTGAAGCCACTAAAAAGAAGGTCTTTACTGCACCTTTTCACGAACGGGTCTGAGAAGCCATTAGCATCCTTTGCAGGGAGATTCCGTGCCTCTCTCAATTTGATATGCAGCCTTCCCCCGAGTTTCTTTTTCTTCTTTTTATCCTTGAGACTTTCCTTTCCAGTCTCAAACTTTATCGACTCTGTCAGATCTCCACAGTACGTCATCAGAGAAGGCTCGGATCGCTATAGCAACGTAAAACACAAAAAGGAACGATCACGGCATAATCGCAAACAGGCCTGTGTATAAATATATTACATTACTCCCAGTATAAGCAAACTAATATTCTAGGCTTCCACATTGCGGCTCGCAAAGTTTAAAATTGTTGCTTGAATCAGACTATATAATAGTCTTCTTGAGCCGTACTGTTAGAACAGTATAATTTTAACGGCCAGACTGTGAGATAATGACAGCGCGTGGATTCGTTTACTTTAAATTAGTAAAAGAATAATCTACATCCGAAATGAGTTGACAGATTAGATTGGCAACCTTTCGGACGTTGGTCCTTCGTCGAAGCAAAGAACTCTATTTTAGTAATTGGTTTTTATTTCCACAATTACACATTTACCGGTCACATTACAAACAATTAAATTACAAATTACTTAAGTAAATTTCCAAACGGACGTAAAGACAGCAGAGTAGCGATAACTCTCAAGAAAGAAACGACAGTTTTCAATTTACAAAACATGTTTCGACATTCTCATGTCATCTTCAGTAGCAAATGAGCTATTAACGGTTGTACATTTGAATTTATATTAAGGTACGTTACCTTTAACGCGTCAAAACTTGCGTAGAATTTGAATATGAAATACGAAATGCACGGAAAACAAAAATAGAGCGCATAACAATAAAATAAGAGACAAAAGGAACAACGTAACTAAAAAGAAAGAGACAAGTCTAGATGCCTCAACTGCTGATTAAAAATGGGATTTTCCCACTTAATGTGCAATGCCTCTTTGATCTTAATTTGTTTTCCTGAGGCGGCAGAATCTAAGATCGTGAAACATTCGGTATTACAAGAATCATGGCAGGCCCTAGATGACTACAGGTGCCTGTAAACAAGCGAAGACAAGAGATGCTCACGAGAACGTGTACAAAGGTGCCGAGTGGTCTCGCCAATGTAGCTGGCATTACAGCCAGCACACGAGAAATTATAAACGACACGCGAACGTAGACCTTGCGGTACTGAATCAAACTTGTTGTTGGTCATCCTCTCATTTGTTCTTAGTCTTTTGACACAATGGCTTCGCCAGTGTCGACGCGCTTGCCCGAAACAAAATAACGTTTAGACATGGTCGTAAAAAGGTTAGGATTGAGTACAATCGTAATCACATATATTTGTTTCACGATGTAATTTCTTGCGATGAAAAACGTGACGTTTGGACGGCATACCGCTAGAGGAAGCAGGATTTGCGCAGTGGGGAGAGCACTCGCCTCCCACCAATGTGGTCCTGGTTCGATTCGTAGACCTGACGCCACAAGTGGATTGGCGGCGTTTGTGCTGGTTCTCTACTTTGCTTCGAGGGTTTTTCTCCGGGTTATCCGGTTTTCCTACTTCAGCAAAAACTAGCATGCAGTTGATTCCAGCTGGCTGTAAGCCGTGCTCCAAGGCCATACATGAACCGTACGGCGGCTGCCAGAGGTGCTATGGTATGCTTTCGGTTGGACCTTGTTGAGTTGCGTCGTTGCTGTACTTTTGCGACGACGACTAGCGAGATATCATCATCATCATCATCATCATCACTACTACTACTACTACTACTACTACTGCTGCTGCTGCTGCTGCTGCTGCTGCTGCTGCTGCTGCTGCTGCTGCTGCTGCTGCTACTACTACTACTACTACTACTACTACTAAGTCCACTCTTGGTTACATTTACTTAACTTGCTGTTCCCCACGATATAAAAACCCACTTACCCTTTCGCGTAAAGGATACCAGTTAGGCGATGGATCATCCCAGCTGAATCCAGACTCCTGGTACGTGTCCAAAGGCAGCATAACTTCACCTAGGAAATCATTATGCCCAAACGTATCATGATTCCACATAGTCAGCCATAATGTCCGCGTCAACATCTCATCAAATCCTATTTTAAACTGACAAAAAAAAAAAAAATTACCGTCAGCTTTTCTTCAATAACACAAGCATCCCGTTGCATTTCTGGACCAAGTTGTTCAAAACAGAAGTAGCACTAGGGAGCAAGGCTGGCGTAGTGGTGAGAACACTTGCCTCCCACCAACATGGCCCGGGTTCGATTTCCATGCAGACTTGCGTCTTATGTGGGTTGAGTTTGTTGGTTCTCTATTTTGCTCCCAGGGGTTTTTCTCCTCCGGGTACTCCGGGTTTTCCCTTTTCAAACGAAAAACCAACATTTTCTTTGGTTAGCAGTAATTTGTTTATTTCAGTTTAAGGTGTCGGTACCCACTTTATCCTCCAACGAGCGCTAAAAGACCAAACACTTAAAGTGCACCTAAACAGCTTAAATATTTTTCGTCCCTAATATATATCTCCCCATCCACATCACACATATTGTCACTATTGTCGCCCAGAATTTCGCTTTTTCTGTGCCGTGGCCACGTCAACTTGACAGAACTAGCAGTACTTTGGAAACACGACCGTGATGTGAGAGGTACGGGTTTATTCTCGACTTTACGTCAAACTGCTTTGCATTCCAGTTTTCAAAGAAATTTTGCATTGCAAAAAACAGTTTGGGACGTAAAACAGACCCATGCTGCTCACATCACGGTCGTGGGTCCAAATTTCTATTAGTTTTGACAACTTTGCGCTTCTTGCCCGGCAGATAAATATAGTGACTGATTTTGAGGTAAGAATGGTAAAACACGTTTGCTTTTGGTGGGGAGATTAATTATTGTAGACGACAATATTTGCGAGTTCAGGTGCACTTTAAAGTGCCCCTGTGACCAAAAAATCAATTCGTAATTCTTTAGATTTCATAAGTATGTTAACTAAACACTAAGTGACCCACGTTTTAAGCCTTGATTTCAAAAAGACACCTCTTTATTTTAACTGGAATTTTCCTATTTAATGGTCCGCCATTACTAACATTATGTTCTTGAGAGAGCTGGATCGAGGAGAAAATGACGTCAAAGGCTCACTAGTTTAAGAATGCAATACGTGTGTACGTCGCAGAATTAATATGCAGCACGGGGGTTTTGGGCTTTCAGACTTTTAAACTCACGCTTTGCATATATAATAAGCTGCGTTCACACGCTGAAATTTTAAGCTAGTGAGCCTCTGACGTCACTTTTCCCTGGATCCAACCGTCAAATGTCCGATCGGTCAGTTTTGAACGTGAGTAATGGTGGACCGTGAAATCCAAAACTTACACTCAAAGTAAGCGGCCTTTGGATAAAAATCAAAGCTCGAAATTTTGCCAGTCAGGTGTTAAGCAAACACACTTTCAAAATCTGAAGGAAAAAAGGAAGTGGTCTTTTTGAACACAGGGGCACTTTAAATAAAGTTCCTTTAATTCCTTTCCTTTTCTTTTCCACCAATCCTGGTTTGGAACAGCTTGGTGTTCACGTTAGCTGATGAGAAGCGGACTACAAGATGTAGGAGCGTCGTAGTTCAGGTCATGAACTTTCAATGGTCGGCCAAGTTTCAATAACCTCTTTATCAGTTCTAGTATTTAAAACTGCGAGACATTCACAGAATAAATCTGTATAAAAGTAACTTAATGGTCTTGTGAGCGACCCGTACATGTATCTATTAGACGCCTCACTGAGTGAAATTAGCATAGCTTGACAAATGCCACGTATCAATGAAAACGCTCAGTGACAGCCGACTCCTAAAACCTTTGTGAACACCCGAGGCGTTTTATTACGTCATCGTGGAAAGTTACCTTTCACTCTCCAAGATTTATTACGAACTAGAATTAGTCAATCTTAAAATTTTGCGACCAACTGAATACAAAACAAAAAAGGTACTCACTCGAAGGATTTCGTCAAAATCAGGTTCCAAGGTATTCCTTTTTGTCTTAGTTTTGCGTTTGCCGCCTTTGGTTTTATCGGGTAGAAGGTACACCTTGACATATCTGTAGACAAAAAAAGAACAGCATGAACATGCAACACAGAGCTCAAGGAAAATCAACCAAGCACAAACAAGGGGGAAATCGGAAAGAGGAGAACTGTGGAATTCTGAAAAAAAAAAAAAAAAAAGAATCGATGCCAAAACTTCAACCTGCTCAAACAAATAAATAACAAACAAACAAAACTACGAAGCGACAAAGGCATTTAAAAGGCCAAAGATTGAAGCGCAGGACACTTCAGGAAACTTGGAAGAGCGGTGAATATTCCGTGTTCTCTTTTAGAGAACTCTGGAGCCCCAAACAAACAAGGACGTGTAAATCAAAGAATTATATGTTTTAAGTCGACTAGACGCCTTAATTTCTATCAAGGTCAGTTGAGTTGAAATGTTGAGGGGACAGTGATTTCGGAAGGTCTGAAATCAGTCGAAACAATAAACAAGAGTTTTCCCTTCCATCTCAAGTTCAATAATAGAATTCCAATTTTCTGCATTTTTAACTTACGGGTCAGATCTTCCCTTCTTCTCGTCTGCGGCCGCAATATCCTTGGCTCTGTGGATCTGTACCTCGAGCTGGTTTTTTCTCTTGTCATACTTTATTCCAAAGAGTACTTCACCCTTGACGATTACATTTCCAAAGCGACCTTCACCTGCCTCGCTGTAGTAGCTGACTATGCTTTCACGACTGCCCTGCAATGCAAGTTGTACAACAGCGTCACCGTTGTAGCAAATAACTTTGGGGGGTTTTTAGGCAAACTTGCCTTTTGCAGATACCGGACAGCTCTTTACAACCTCTAATTTTATCGTAACGGTAGAGGATGTAGCTCTGTTGCGTCACAGTTAGTGCTCGCGTTTAGGGTTAGGCTCCATTGCTTCCGTGGTATAATTTTTTGCCCAATATGGTTCTGAACTAAACACGAGCGCCGTTGCGCTGCGTCCTAACCCGTTTTCTCTTTAATTCCCTTCTTTTCTAGATTCTCCGCGTTTCCTTGCTCCTAAACAAACAATTCGCTCGATAATTTAGGCAAAACCACTGCCGTCCAGTCGTCGTCCGTCGCTCGAGTACGACGTGGGAAGCAGGTTTAATCAGATCCCCACAAGCGGCGACATAAGCGGCTTGAATCAGTTGCTTTTCTGCTGAACCTGCTTTTGATCCGAGAGATTTTTTCCGCTTTCTTAGAAATCATTTGTTTGATTTAATCTGCCTTACTCCGATACGACTTTAACACGACAATGTTATTGACGAAAGAGAGAAGTGATTCTCGCACTCAATATCTGGACAAGTTAAACAATATTGTCTCTTACAGACAGCTGGAAAATTCAAGTAGCTTCAACGGGCCGGGATTCGAACCCATGACTTCTACGATGCTGGTGCAATGCTCTACCAGCTGAATAGGCAAGCCGTAACTTTAAGTTAAGGTAACTTACGCTACAGACACTTCAAAATGGTATTAATTAAGGAAGAAATTTCCGACTAACCATGCTGAGGATATTAAGCTGATCTTTAAGAGTTTTCACGCTATCGTTTGGGTTATCCCGCTCATAGCTGGCAAACGCTCGGTCAATGGAATCTGTGTCATCGTCCGGGACGGGTCTCCCGTGGCCTTCGCCTGGTTTGGCGCCATCATCAACGACTGCAGTTTCGAAGGTTGTTTCTGGTTGAGTTGCCGTCACACCGCCAACGTTATCCGCTCCAGCTGTTACAAGAAAACCGTAGAAAAAATTTAAGAACTCAGACGGAAGTTCATAACACAGAAGTCTCGATATGCGATGGGATGAGAGCCATCAGTTTAAGGTATTAGCACGGGTACTGCTAGACTTTTGCGGGAAAAATCCTGGCGGTATCGAGTTCCTCACATCATACATGATTTGACCTTCAGCACGAGTAATCCCGAGTGCGGCTTTTTGGTTGCAGGCCAATCATATGCGTTGTAGTCACCAAGCCCAATCCGATCGGCCATAATTTGGCTGGACCCATATTCTAAATGTAGATAATACCGTAAACTGATGGGCGAGGGCCAAACGAGAGAGATCGACACTTGTGGGTTATGGAATTGTCACTCACATAAATATGGACGGCAGGGGCTAACCTAATATTCGTTAGCTGCCGTAAAGTTGGTAAATTAGTTGATATTAATCTGGAGTTAAAATAAAAAGGGAGAACAAGATTCAAAACCAAGTATTGTTAGCCGAATGCTCTGGGAACTGACTTGGGGAAGTAGTTTTTAAACTATAGGGAAGAACATTGTGCCCACGATTTATCTAGAGCTAGACACTGGTCATTTTACGTTGCAGATTTGCAAGGAACGAAAACAAAAACAAACAAGCACGACACGTTTTTGGGGTTAAAATAGTAGTGCAGAGAGCCTTTGCTTCATTATTAACTGCCATTGTTAAGTCGGGGTCTCGTTGACGTTTCTGCCACATATCATAAGGCCCCTCCGCCACAGTGTTTCAATTTTACTGCGGCTGTTCAAAGACAAGGGGTGCATTAATGATAACAATGAGCATTTATTCCCGGTATACAAAGACAGAATTTCACCTCATTTTGACTTCGCATTCGCTAATGAACGAAGGAATTGTAATAGCACATTTCTGAGCTCCTTTACTGAAATTAAGCTTCATTTTGAAACGGGAAACATCTGCGGTGGTAATCTCTGTAACTTCACTTTCCGCGTGGATTGAGGCTAATTTTCAAAGGACAGCACCAAGACTCGGTTAGAGTAAATGATCTCTTAAACGCAGTATAATTAACCTACCCCCCCCCCCCCTCCTTCACCATGTGCCCCCCTGCCCTTCCCCCTTCCCTCCCTCTTCTTTTCCTCAGTCAAGAAGCGTGAAAGAACTTGGAGCAGTAACGGGCGTAACACTTGCAAATAAATGATAGCCAAAAAGATTTTTGAGTGTAAGCACAAGCGAGTGGGAGGCGTGGTGGCCTCATGGTTTAGTGTACTCGACTCCGGATCGAGTGGTCCGGGTCTGGGGCACTGGCCTGATACATTGTGTTGTGTTCTTGGGCAAGACAATTTTCTCTCATGGTGCCTTTCTCCACCCAGGTGTATAAATGGGTACCGGCGAAATGCTGGGGGTAACCCTGCGATGTCCATCCAGGGGGAAGTAGAAATACTCCTAGTCGCTTCATGCTACGGAAACCGGAGATAAGCGCCGGCCTGATGGGCCTTCTGGCTCGTAAGCAGTGACTTTACCTTTTTTTACAAACGCAACGCCCCACTGATGATTCTACAAGTGTAAAGCTAATTACATTCACGACAGAAGGTCTCATCAAGGATGACTTGCTTACCATCCTTATCCGACAGCTCAGAGACAGGAGTTGTTTCGCCCTTAATGGGCGTGGCATCATCAGCATCCACGAAGACTTCCGATCCTGAGCCCGTTCCTCCTTCACTAGGTCCATGCTCCGAGAGGGCAGGGGTAGAAGTCCCCGACTGGAGAGGAGTCGCGAGGGGTGTAAAGAACTCCCCGGTTGTCTCGGAATCTGGCGAGGCCGGTCTGGGATCGAGCAAATGCTTCGCTGACTGGTCATCCTGTGCTCGACTTTCTGTCCCTGATTCAGTCCACTCGTACGCGACCTGGTGCCAGCTAGAAATGACCTCAACATTGACCTCCTTGTTGGCTTGTTCAACGGCGTCTTCACTTTGCTTTTGGTCGATTTCCCAGTTGTTAACTTTTTCTTCATAACTTTGAACTTCTTCTGATCTGGTGTAACCATCGTCGATGGCCACTTCAATGTCCTTGTTATCGTCCGATTCTTCGATCTTGTTCCCTTCTGATTCAGTCTCGCTGTTCCCTTTGTCAGTTAAATGGTCAAAAACGGTTTCCTCAGGAGCACTGTCAAACACCTCTTCACCAGGTTCTTCAAAAGCCTTACCTTCGGCATCCTTCACTGGTGTGCCTGTGTAACATCACATGTGAAATATAAAGGGCTGGGGGCATAATTAATAAGGACAAGTCAAAATTTGAGCTGTTTTTCAACTTGCTCAAATCTGCCTAATTTTAAACTATATGTATCGCTTTTGGGCGGACTTGAGATTGATATTCATGAAGCCATTAAAAACGTTGAATTCTAAGGTAATATTGAGCCTTGGTAGAATCGCAATTGCCTATCACATTTCTATCGCGTGAAAACGAAGTCAAATCCAAGCAAAAGCGAAAAACAGGCTAAACCTCTACAATGAAGAGCTCAAAGTCACTACTGAGCTCTTCAATGAATTATCAATTAAGACTGAAAAACCAATGTATTTATTACAAAAATGAATTTTTTTTACTGTTTTGCGTGACATAATATGATTGAGGTCAGCTTCCTTGGAAGTATATTGGTCTTAGCCACAAGCAACCCAGGCTCTATGCTCATCGAGGTTTGAACAACATAACCGTAGCTTCCATTTCCAAAGAAGTCAAGAAAACTTTTCGCTGCCAAAAAGTCATTCAGGAAACAATGAGCCTCGTATTTTGAACAGCTTGTCTTTTAACAAGTTTTCAACAAAATAAATAACAAAATCATCTTGTAACATTTGATGCCTTAAAACGTCTTCCTTATGAAGAATATTTGCAGCGATTTATTGCACCGACTGTACTCACAAAATATTTTAACAACATTGAGAAACACTTCAGGATGTCCACCACCTTGGAGCCATAAAACACAACACGCAAAAACAACAAACAAAGGGAAGGAACACAAAAGAAAAGTGCTGTTCAGTTTCTTTGTTTCAATTATGAGCTTTATCACATATGGGGAAAAATTACTGAATGCTGATTGGCTGAGACGGAGAGCATTGTTCCTTAATCACGAGGGCACTTTTGGTAATCAAGAGGGCATGATTACTTGATCCTGATTGGATAACAGTTGCTTATCCAGAGTAAGCGAAGTTACAAGAGAATCTTCTTCCAGATTCTGACTTTGATTTAACCTGCTATTTGTCCAGATGTAAAATACAGCTTCATTAAATTAAGCAATATTTCTGTTGACAGAAAAGATTTATTGAATCGAACTATAACCAAATGAAAGCATGTTAAGCTGATCGTCATTTGTCCGGCATTGAACGATAAGTTTGCCCTTTATGTGATAAACATGTATCCGCAATGTGCCCTCGTGGAAGTAAGGATTAATTTTACTTGTATTTTCAAAGTTCTCTAAATTGCCCTCGTCGCGAATTTTGTGATAACTTTGAAAATACGCGTGAAATTAATCTTAAACTGCCCTCGGCCTCTTGCGATTACACTAATTAATTTGCCAGTGGGCATGATCTTTAAAGCTCATTAAAAATAATAGCAATAAAACATGAAAATTAGTTGGTTAGGAACAATATATTACTGAAGGATTAGTGGATATTCTAGGAGGTGTACAATTGAAAAAGCAAAGAGGATAATTAGCTTTAAGTCTACTGCCAGTTGACACTCTTTAAAATAATTATTTTGTTTTAAAATCTTGCAAAATTTAAAAAAAATACCGTATTTCCTCGAATAAGCGTCCACGCTCTAATAAGCACCCTCCCTCTAATAAGCGCCTATCCCCTGGGCCATAATGTCAAACAAGCGCCCCCTCTCGAATAAGTACCCCCCCCCCCCCCCCCATCCCTCACTTTCTTAAATAGTAGGGATACAAGGAAAACCTGTTTCTATTGCCTTTTTTTAAAATAACTTTTTAAGCTTCAACTACAGCGGAATCAGTACAGTAGAATAGTTTATCATATGGTCCGTACCGCGCCACGCGCGCTTTCAATGCAAAACTATTGGGAAAATCCCCGTGTGAGGGCCGTACGCATTAGCGCGAGCAGGCCCGGAAAAAGCCGTACAGCCCTACTAGGAACACATACTGCTCCGTGCAATGCAAATTTAGGGGATTTCGTCTCTTTTACACGTCCAAATAACTTACAGCCAGAAAAGGAAATGCAAACAACATATTAGATAAATTTTCTGTGCAGATTTTTGCTTTTTATTTTGTCCTAACTTCATTCTTAAATAGTGTAAAGAGCCCATATGATAAAATGCTTATTGACTGAGTTTAGGTCGGGCCGGACAGGAAAATATTTGGCCCTCGGTCATGCGCTCGGTCCATACGTCATGACCTCAGGCCAAATATTTTCCCGTCCGGCCCTCCCCCTCAGTCAATAAGTGAATATTGACCTGTTTACCGATGGCCAACGGCCAAAATAAATGGCCAAATTTAAAATTTAACTGGCCAAAATTAATGGCCAAATTTTCTTTAAAACAGCTATTTTAGCTCGCGGAAACCATTTTTAAGTGTTTTTGATTATGTGTAGCCAAGTTAAAATGAATGCCAACTTGAAATCGTCGCGCCGACGTTTTCAAGTTCCTTCCTTGCATCTTAGATGAACTCCGTAGTAACTTGGTGTGGCTCATTTTCCATTTAAAATTTAATCGATTTTTATCTCACTGTGGTGATTCAGAAGCAATTTAAGAATGAAAAAGTCACTGAAAATTGATTTAGTAAATTTATACAAAAATTTGGTTTTATCAACGGAGTTGATAATGTAAATTGGCCACCGTACAGAGATTCTAAAAGCTGACGTTTCGAGCGTTAGCCCTTCGTCAGAGCGAATTCGCTCTGACGAAGGGCTAACGCTCGAAACGTCAGCTTTTAGAATCTCTGTACGGTGGCCAATTTACATTATCAACTCCGTTGATAAAACCAAATTTTTGTATACTACTTCCCCACCGACGCAGCACCACAGTTTCTTTAGAAACTACTCCTTCATTCATTATGTAAATTTATAGTCAAATTCCCATGACACTGCCCCTTAAAAAGTCCTGAAGAAATGTGGCCTGTCAATGCAGGAGCTTACTGCTGTTTATTGTTCACTTATCCGATCCGTCCCGAGTACGCCTGTGTGGTATTCGCTAACCTTCCCAAATATTTATCTAATGCTTTGGAAAGCATCCACGTGCGCTGGATCATATCACCAAGAGCATCTTATGAACAAGCCCTATCCATATCAGGTTTTATCTCTCTACGGGATCGAAGGGACCCCACTTGTAAGAGATGTGTTTCTAAAATGCGCCTCCTAACCCGCCCCCCCCCCCCCCCCCCCTTTTCATCCCTGTTATCAAGTGGAGTAGAGATAAGGGATACTAAACATAATCTTGGAAGGAATACAACCAGGGTAGTTAAGCCATGTAATACCGAACGTTTTAGTCAATTTGTTACTTGTAAGTATTCAAATGACCTCTCACGTTAGAGGCATTAGTATGTGAGGGATCATTATTAACAAGTTATATTTATAATTATTGTAATATTTAATATATTTTGATTTTGTACCAATTAATGTATTAGTTGCTGACCCAGCCTGTCATTCAGTCCTTAAGGACGGTGTCTACTAATTCAAAGGTATTTTTGCGCGGTTTTATGAATATGCGGGAAAAGCAGATCTCAACAAGTGTTATTAAAATCCAAAAAGAAAACTGGGGGTAACCACGCATTTTTCAAAGAAAATTAATCAACAATATTAGTAAAGAGGTTTAAAATACCAAGCAATGTATTCTTGGTTTTCACATGACGTCACGACCGCCATGTTGGTGCCCTAAACAAAGAAAAGGCGGCCATGTTGGTGCCCCGAACAAATCCTCCGGAATTTAACTCTATTATTATGCAAACGCTTCCTTTTGTTTTCGTTGAAAAACATGGCTGTTGATCACGTGAGTGAAAACTAGCAATAGTGTTCCTTCCAAATTAAAGCTTAATTATCTCCAAAAAATGCATGGCCACTCCCAACGTTTTTTTGGATAGCAAGAACACTTGCTAAGTTCTGCGTTCTCCGCATAGTTTTAAACCGCGCAAAAATATCCCTGCATCAGTAAGCACTTCCGATAGGAAATCTGAGTATCTGGAGATGCGCAGAACGTATGCGCAACAAAAATAGTTGGCACTGTCCTTAAACTGCAATGGGCAGAAATAAACGAATTTGATTTGATTTGATTCGATGTGATATCAAGCTGCATGGCCCACCTGCCAAATCTTCAAACATGAGGTTTAAGGCATTACATGTACTTCTTCCTAATCCAGTTCAAGTGTATGCTACAAGTGCTGACTAGGCTTAGTCCAATGCAATTTATAACCAGGATAACATCTAAGTCAGAGGAGGGCGACAGCAAATTATTCACACATTTTTGGAACTCTTTCAAGCAGGGTCAGCTCTAACAAGAACTCAAGGTTCCTTGCAATAGTCTACCTCCTCAGTTGTAGTTTTTGTTGAGGAGAATGAAATCAGACAATGACCAAGGGACTGTGTACTGTACGTCCTCTGCTCTTAGGGAAAATAGAGCTGATGCTAATGTCCCACAAAATTGAAATGAAGACCACAAAAAATTACAAACATTTGTTTATGTCAATATTAAGGCCGCACATTTTCAACATTTTTGGGAGCCAGGGAGCACTCGCCCAGCCGGGGACCACAAAACCTCAGACACCAAATTCAAGTGAGTACTCTACAAAACTTGGAGGGACCTACAGGTACGGTACAGACCAATAAAATGAGGTTGGTTATGATGGTAACAACACACCTCTTGATAAATGAATTGAGTTGGAAGTACACCATAAATTGAGCTCTTTATAAACAAACAAAGGCCAGACCACAAAAAAAGTGTATGATTTGAAACATATTGATTTCTTACTTGGTGCCCTATGACTAAGGTTGCTCTGAAAAGATCTGTGAAATTCTTACCCCTTGGTGTTGAGCTGCAGGAAGAAAAGGCATCTCTCCCTTGGTCATCGCTTTCTACTTCTTCTACTGTCTTCGCAACAGGGGTCGCCTTGACATACTGTTTATAGTTTTGATTAACCTCCTCTGAGTTTGTCTGTTCATTTACTTCCTCTGACTGTTTCTCAGCTAGCTGTGACATGCGCACTGCTACAGGTCGACGAAGTCCACCAACCCGCCCCTGTAAGTTCGTCTGTGTAATGACTGGTGGTGACCCAGGATCGAAATCTTTTATTGCCAAGAATAAAGGAGAAAGTTTATTTAATTTTTATTTTGCTAATTTAGGGCTACTGCAGACCTCAAAGCCAATACAGTGTATAAGGTTAAATGTTATTTAACTTAGGATGCTTTCCATTTGTCAGAACTGACCGGCCAGACCATTCCCGTAGTAACAAGAATTTCACTTTTAATCAAAACTGTCCAACCAGATTGGTCAAATCCTAAATACTATGAATGAAGAAGATGGGTTTTTGGCAAAAACTCATGGGAAAAGCCTATTTCATTTTCAAAATGACTGCTCCAGCCATGGTCTGACCGGTCAGTTCTGACAAATGGCAAGCGCCCTAAGTTAACAACTAGGAGCAAGTGTATTTAATGCTTGGCATCATGGCATTGGCTTTTATGGGCATACTGCATGGTCTGCTAGCGGGCCATTAGCATTGAGGAGCTTTCAGATGTTGCATCTGGGTGTGAAGTCTGCGCATTCCAGCATTCACTCACTGGTCAGCAGTATGTGTGCGCCTTCGTGTGTGCTCGTACTCTGTGTAGTGTACAGGGCATTTTGTGTAGCTCACCTTTTCTAGAGTCATGTGCGTGTTAATGATAATTTTTGGTTGCACTTTGTCTTGCTAAACAAACACATTTGCTACACCTCTAAGCAAATTGGGTACAAAAGTTGAAAGAACTGTCTTGTTCAAGTTCATCACCTCCCAAGTTTAAGCAGCAAAAAACAAAAACTTATTTGATGGCAAAAGTAAAATAAGCCCATAGATTGATGATTTTTGTTCCATTGACATGGGCAGCCACACTGAGAAACATATGACCTTCCTATTCCTAGTTTGGATGTTTTACTACAGACTTAACAAGACTTGTTGGAGATCAAAGGCCATTAAACTAAGATCATATGACAAAAGTTAAATATAAAAATTAATGATGGTATATTTGAAACAATATTACTGTAAGTGCAATAGACCACTGTGAATTTAGTTATTCAAATACACTGTAGAATTCATCAGGAAAACTTAATACAGGACATTGAAAGTTCTAAACACTACAACACTAACTTTTAACTAACACTTAAACTACGCTTAACCATCTAAATTAATCACACTATTTTGTCTGCCTGATCAGGATACAGGGTAGAATGAATCAAAATAAGGATTTTTTTTGTCACGACATGGAACAATTTGAGAAAAAAAGTCAAGTCATGCATAATAAAATTTCTTCTCAAACCATAGGATCTTTAGGACAACAGCCATCAAAGATAATTATCAGATTTATCCAGCTTTAATACAAAGAGAGCTTACTTACACATGCTTCAGATCTATAAACAGTCTTAGCTGATTTGTTGACTTATCAAATGAATACTTGGCACAATGATGGGCATACTTGCTAATTAGGGGAAACATTATACCATAATAATTATATCATTATGGTGGCCTAGTTTTGAGCAACGAAAATTTGGTTAATATTATTATCAAACGAGTTGATATTGTATAATGGTATAAGAGATAGCATTTCATCAGAGTGAAGGGTTTTAATGCTTGAAATATCTGCCCTTCAGCTTTGAATTCTTATTACACCCATTGATTCCTCAGGCACTGGCTAGCATGCCCCCATGCAGTTGATGAGTAAAATCCTCTGGTGTTAGAAAGTGTAAAATCTGTCAAGTCTTTCTCCCACGAGTCAATGGGTTCATACCTACACCTAAGTTGATGTACCTTTATAACATTTTTTTTTTTGATAAAACCAAATTTGCACTGTTTCA
>NC_090888.1:64860434-64865434 GCF_036669925.1 Montipora capricornis | reverse complement strand
AAGAAAGGTTCATAAGAAATGAATACAGGTTAAAATCCGACACTTGAGTTACAACAAGTGCGGAGTGAAACGACAACCGTTGTCACACATTCGCGCAACTCTTAAGAACTTACCTTATTCTTCGTTTTTCTTGCTTTCTCAGATCCTCATCTTTGGCTAATACCTGGAGGATAGCATCCCTTTCTGACTCAGTCAGATAATTCACATCAATGTAGATATCCTGCGCCATAGCACTTTAGTAAATAAAAATCAAGCACTAAGCGAAGTTTCTCCTTTCAAGCCGTAGTGCGCATTTGATGAAACGTGGACTGGCAAATGAGCATGCATCCCGTCATCCTAAACGGAAAAAAACCACAAGCAATATTTGCCGTTTTGAACTTTCCAAAATATTACGCGTTTCCCAGTCATGCAGAGCACAAAAGGAAGTAACCACAGTCCCCAAAAGACACAAGGCAGCCACAAATAACCCAGCTGCGTAAAAATATAACTTATACCAAATTTGCATAATTTATGAGAACTTTTGATCGACTGTGATAGATCGCGTGAGCAGAAAAAGTACATTAATTTAAACAAAGAAGCTCAAAAATATGCTTACAAGATCCGCAATTGGGCTGCGAGCGATCGGGTAGTAGTTTTTTCGAGAAACTAAAAAAGAAATTATTTCTCTTAGAGAAAATGAATACTAAAACTCAAATTTCTAGGGATAGTCAACTACTCTCTGTTCTTAGCTTCGTAGATGATTTCAAGGATTTTTTTTTGGCTATATTTAAAAACATTAAAACGTTGTTGTTACTATCAACAATTGGATGTATTGGTAAGTGATAACACCTAAGGGTGTTAGAAACACCCTGAAATGCCTGATAAAAATGTTGAAATTAAATTTAAAAAACCGTTTGTATAATGAGCATTATCCGAGCATTTTAGTGACTTTTTTTGGGGAGAGCGAGCATCGTAGTGGGAGAACTAGAGCATTAAGGTGGAGCATTTTAGTGGGGAAACAAAAGCAGCTAAAAGCATAATGTACAAAAGCGTAGATATTGGTTTAATTATCAAAACCAACCCAATTCTCCAAAGGACTCGATAGAAACGCAGTGATTTCAAGCTTCCATGAAAACAGACGTTCAGTGTACTTTGCTAAAACCAGATTAAGTTTCCCTCAAGATAAAAACGTTCATTCTCATTTTTTTCCCCGAGCAGGGAGATTCTACCCACCCCTCTCCCATTCTCACCAGATTCATCGGAGAGGATCTGGGCTTTACATACACTCTTTAGGGAAAATTTGCTTGTTTTCCTTCCATTTTCCTCCCTTTTAACAGCAAGATCATGCTCAGGACAGGATTTAGGTCACTGACGACCACTTCGTCTCTAAAGAAAACGGTTAGTTGTATGCCTGATGTTTCCTTCAAAATACTCGTGGATTTATGGTCTACAGGAGGCCATCTTGGATTTTTGAGCAAGTTTTCCTATATATGTCCTAGCCTGATGGGGAGGACAATCATGCAGGAAGTTGTCAGCATTTGAAACGCAATTTACATATTTTCCGGCACCGTTGTATCAATGAAAAACAAAATGACACGTTCACTGTACATTTCACTTTCATCGAGCATTCTCGAATCACTCAACTTTATTTGATTTGTTAAAATTACAGCTTTATTTACAGATCTTTGACGCTAATACTTCAAACTCAAAGCTCCATCAAATGGAAACAATTAAACCCTGTTTATAGAAAGATTTTTTTTTATTGTAATGAAGGAGATGATAAATGTTTATCCAGGGAAATGAAGAAGATGAGATGTTTGCAGCTCAGAGTCTGAACCAACATTGTACATGTATAAGTATAAGTTTAGGTAACCACGTGATTTCGCGTGCAATTTGGAGTAAATAAGCACAAGTAATTTTTTTGAAAGACGAACAAAATTAAGTGCGAGTGCTTATTTATTTCAAATTCCACAAGAAAAAACGTGTGATTACATTATTATATGGCTAGTGTTTCTGCCGATGTAAGACAGTCTGATGAGTTGGGACAATGTGCGAGCTAGCGAGCCATGCTATTTGAAATGGGTCCTTAGACTTAAATGCAAAATTCTCATGGCTAGGGCATTATTTTCCTGTAATGCCCATGGGCTGATTATGGATTATGCAAATTATGTTTTTTCCTCTTTAGAACTATTCTGTTAGCCATATAATAATCAGCTTTAAGTAAATAACCTTGACCGTTCAGTCGTTCCAGCGAAATCTCAAACCTTGGACTACAATGCTGAATTGAGCTTGCTATGGCCAGGTCTATACGCCCAGGCCCCAGTTTGAGATTTTGCCGTGATGACCTCACTCTCGGTTATTCAGTAGTTAATAATATACGGTACATGAAAAGATATGAGATTGGTAAGCAGAAACAACAGACCCGTATTATGCAATCATTGCAGGATAAATTGCACCATCCAGGGCTCGCATAAATTTGATTGGCTTTCTCTGACTTTGTTTGCTCATTGACCAGTCAGAATGCTTGGTTTATTACCTTTTGCACTGACTAATCTCTTTTCTGCACTATGTTACCTGAAAACTGCACTTCTCTCAGCCAACCAGAATGGAGTAATTTTTTCATGTATATTATTAAAAGTATAAAGGAAAATCCTTGTATTTCATCAGTATCTATGTAATAATATTATTATTATTGTTATCATTATGTTCCAGTTTCTAGGATTGCTTGTAAGGACAAGGGGGCTCGCAAGCGAAGTGAACGAAGCAGAATTTGAATTGTCAGTAAGTATTGTCATACAGTATCACTCCTTGAATTTTATTAGTACTGTTTAGGCAATAGAGGACGTTTTTCGTGTTTCCATCTCTGCTTATGAGCCAGAAGGCCCTTCATGCCGGCGTTTATCTCCGGTTTCCGTAGCATGAAGCGGCTAGGAGTTTTTTACTTCCCTCTGGATGGGATGCTAGTCCATCGCAGGGCTACCCCCAGCATTTCGCTGGTACCCATTTATACACTTGGGTGGTGAGAGGCACCGTGAGAGTAAATTGTCTTGCCCAAGAACACAACACAATGTCCCCGGCCAGGACTTGAACCCGGACCACTCAACCCGGAGTCAAGCACTCTAACCATGAGGCCACCGCGCCTCCCACTCTGTGTTTCCATAGCCTCATCTAAACACAAAGGGGAGTTGGGAGAATTCGAGACAGTAACTGTCGAGAATTCTCCCAACTTTCCTGAGTGTTTAGATGAGGCTATGGAATCATGAAAAAAGTCCTCTATTGCTTTTATAAAATATTTCTCAAAGATAATTCCACAAATGAAAGGAAACAAATAAAGGAAAATTCTTGATTGAATATTTCACAGTCTAACAGTGCCTTTAAATTCATTTGTTGGATGGTGAGCAGACACAATTTTGGCATTTAAAAAAGACAGCTAGGGGATTGACTCTTTGATCACAGCAACACTTATAAGAAATAATAATAATAACAGGAACCCATGACCCGGAGCCTACAACTCTACTGTGTTCGTGTCACGGCGTTTTCACAGACCGATTTATTTTTAGATTGAATTTCCCACTAATGAGACTCCCACAGGAGCCCAGTGACCAATTACAAGAAATTAAGCTGACGTCATAGGGTCACCAAACCGGAACTGTCTTTGTTTTTTTCCGGAAAAGATACATGTAGTCTAAAATTAGATCGGTCTGTAAAAATGCTGTTACATACACATGTAGGCCTAGTATGGGAGCTGTAGGCTCCGGGGCGTGGGTTCCTGATAATAATTATTGTTTCCTAGGATTGTCCCATTCATAGATTAGAAACTGGACCAGCCAAGAAAGGAGTTCTGACCAGGGAAGATGGCCTCTATTTCTACAGGCAAATGCAGGTCATTCGAAGGATGGAAAATGCTGCAAGTACTCTGTACAAATCTAAGGCTATCAGAGGTTTCTGTCATTTATATTCTGGACAGGTGTGTTGACAACAATGACTACAGTGTTAAATTCTTTATACGCAATATTATGTTAAAGATTAGTGTGCATTTAGGGTTATTTTTTCTAACTAACCCTATCCCTAACCCTAACCCTAACCTAATTCATTTAAACCACTGACCTGACTCATAGCTTGACTCATGGCAAATTGACTCATGACTCATTGACTCATGAAACAAGAAACCCCCGTTGGACAGAGTAAAATCTGTATGAAGTCTCACTCTCAAGAGAGAAGGGTCCAAGCTGGTAATCTTAGGATGCTTTCTATTTGACAGAACTGACCAGCAAGACCGGGCATTTGGAAGGACTTAACTCTTACATGTACAACGCTTTCAAATGAACATCAACGACATACTCCTTCAGAAGAATGCGAGCGATTATCATACAATAATTATTGTTCCTTCCAATCGTTGCATTTTCTTTGCAAACAAATGAACCTGGTCGGCCAGTTCTGACAAAACTGCCTTTGTATATCAACCCCTAACTTGACTCATGGCTCATTTACTCATGACTCATTGACTCATGTTTACCTAAAACTCTGTCCAACCCCAAACGATTTTACTCATTAATGGGGGCTGCTTTAGAGGTGAGTGAGTTTAAACTCGTTTGGAGGGAGGTGCCTTACAGTTACGATACTGTGGTGGTCATACTGACCACCCACAGCAAGGAGGTAACCATGGCACCTGTCACACTTAATCAGTGAAAGTCTTGTCTTTAATGGAATCACACTTACAGTACCTTACCTCGTAGATCTGTGAAGATCCACAAGGTTGAGCACCATGTGACCTTGCAATGTCTCCGGGCGCTCCCACAGCACAAGAAAACTTCTGGCCAGCATGCTTCTATTTTTTTCGATGTTAGCCACATTTACATGTAGATGATACATCTACATGTACATTAACCCATTGACCCCTGGGATGAGACTAAACAGATTTACTCTGTCTAATGCCAACAATTTTACTCGTCAACAGGGGTAATCCTAGGGCATTTGAGTTATCAATGGGTTAATAACAACTTACAAACTGTTACCTTCTT
>NC_090888.1:64835434-64852934 GCF_036669925.1 Montipora capricornis | reverse complement strand
CTTTTAACGTGTCTTGTGTGAAACGTAACCTGTAACCTGTAACCTGTAACCCAGTTCCCAACAATTAGGTCTCGTTTAATAGGGATTCATTGTTGTTTTCGAATGCTCTGTTGAGAAACGTCGACCTTATAAACCGGATGTGGTTGAAACGGTTGATCGCCATATTTGTGATCTTTGTGCTACAATTGTAGTTATTTGTTATTAAAATATTAAAATATTAAAATATTGTGAGTCGGATAGACATTCTTTGGTATGATATTTGGAAAAAAGTTCAGTTGAATTCACGTTTGACGAACTGGCCTTTTCCCATGTCCCTTACCTAGCGCGTCTCATTCGCTGACACTCGTATCTTCTCGTTCACACGCGTGTCTCCTTTACTGCGCGTGAGCGCTTTGTTATTCCCGCTTTATTGCTTCGGCTCCTCCCGAGGCTAGACATCAATCCCCTCGTCTTCCTAAGGACGCTTTCCATTTGACAGAACGGCCTTCAAATTAACCGGTGATTGTTAATACCTAGGAAACGCATGAATGCTAAGTTGCCATTGGACCCTTTGTTGATTACCAATTTGACAATTTTGACAGCTGGCGTGTACATGAAAGTGAGATTCAAGTCCAAGGTAACCAGAGGTTTTTCTCTTCTCGCCGCTTCAGGACTCGTCTTCGCCGCCTCGCCGCTCTCTCGCGGCTCATTCTGGAGCTGAAGTTTTAAAAAATTTATACGAGTACCAAGAAGACAGACCTAACGGCGATCGAGTCACCGACCGATTGCAGACCGTTGCAGATCATATGAAAACCAGGGACGTTTACCATTTTCACGGAAAATCCGGTTGGAATGGCACGCTTGTAATGGTACAGGATTTTCCTGGTGTGTCGTTTCGCCAGGACCGAGTCTCTTGAGGCCAGAAGAAAACAATGACAAATCAAAATGGCGGCTGCCTCCGCAATGATGAAAGGCAGTAAAAGAGGCCGGAGTGAACCAGGTCCAGTGGGAGTTTACAAATGGTACAGGATTTTTCCGGTCATTTCGGCTGAGGATTTCCATCTTTTTCGGAAACTTTCCGATGGAATGATTATCATTTGAAATTTCCAACCGGAATTTTCGGTTTTGTTGACAAATGGTAAACGCTCCAGGCTTTATACTCAGTCGTCAGAAATTACATTTTCTGATTAAAGCCGCAAGAGATGGATTGATCCTAATCAACTCTAAATATGTTTGAATGTTGATCATGGCCCAGAAACAAGCAGGCAATGCAACCCTCCTTTTAGCCTTCTTCGAAAAGGTGACACACGCTAACACCAACTCTCAACACCGATCCACCTTCCCACACCCTTGCCGTGGGAGAACAGTTTTCCTCTTCCCAACCCAGCTTACCACATGTTTTGTTTTTTGTGTAAACACCCGCTTAATTTTCCGGTTACACTACAGTTTTACATTTCTTTCTTTCTCACAAAAAAAACCAAATGAGCAAAATAAAAACTTTCTCAACTGACTCTTAGCTTGAGTATGCTCTTAGAATGTTCTTAAAAAATTGGTTTAACCAATCTCAGCCTGAACGCTTTTATTAGCAACACCAACTGAAACTACTCTAAAATCCGAGGGGAAAGAAGGATATGATAATGATGATGACCTGTGTAACTTAAAACGTAAGGCAATGTCGCGTGAGGTTTCGGTGGATGTTATCTGACGTTATGGGCATTTTTTCCTGGTTTTCGTGCTCCAAATACCCTGGGTGCACAGTTTCCGGTTTCGGTGTCGGTGTCGGTCTCGTCGGTCACGTCGAAGCTAAGCGAAAAATTTCCGTCCGCCGCGCGCGAGAAAAAAAACTCTGGTACCCAGGGTATGCTCCAAATTGAAAAGTCGAATTTGTATCTTTATTAGTTCTCCTTATTTATTTCAGTCATCCCTAAGAAGCAGACGTAGTTCACCGAGGGAGTGCGCCACTTTTGCAGTTAAACTCTTGGTGGCTACAACCTCCGTTTCGAGTTTCGTCTGATCCGTGTAGCCTTTTCTGCCTTTTGTCTTAGCATTGAAATTTCTCAGTGGAAAAGAGAGACTGAAAGAAGTCCCCGTCGACTTTTACTTTTCTTGATATTCCGGAACTACCGACGTCAAGCTAAAGCCTAATTTCATATATCGGGAAAATCTCAGATGATCGGGGATTTCGCTGATTCCCCGACCATCCCAGATTTTGCAAACCAATGAAAACCATAAATCGTAGACATCCCCGATAATCTGGGATGGTCGATGACGAATCTGGAAAATCGGAAGCGTTTCTATTTTCCCGACGTGTCCCAGATTTTTGCGATCGTCGGCGATCGTTCCCGACATATGAAAATTCAAATTTGTACTTTCTGGGACGTCGGCGATGGTTTTTAACTCGTTACCAATCCTCTAAATTGCGTGTTTCAATTTTTGGCGCTCTCTTCATTTTCCGCCAAAGTCACTATCGGGAGAATCTAGGACAAGCGTCTGGCGATTTTCCGATACGTCGACAAAACATAGGACGGTGGGGAAACTGCGAAATCGCCGATCGTCTGGGATTTTCCCAACATATGAAAAGGAGGCTTTAAGGTTCCTTTGGCTTATATTAACTGACACTAGTACTGTTATTCTCGGTGTAGCAAAAATCCTAGATCGCCGCGAGACTATTGTCAGCGTGAAGGAAGGTCCCTTGAGTCGTCGAGCACTCAGAATGTTAATATCAGCGAAAATTCACAATAGACCATAGCAAGAGAAAATGACCATAGACGGCGCACCGGTATCAAATGAGCACCGGGCTGCCATATAGGAGATCGTAAGTTCGACTCCTCAGTGCCGCGGATCAACTCTCAAGGTCTTAAAATGACTAAGGAGAAAGACAGTGCTGCCTTTGTAATTACACCCGCAAATGGTTAGACTTTCAAGTCTCCTCGGATAAATATAAGGACTAGAAAGCGTAGGCCCTGTCTGACAACCTTTCCTGTTAATCAACTCTGTGGGACGTTAAAGAACACGCACGAAGAGAAGGGAGGAGACCCAACGGTGTTGTGGTCTGTCCTTTTACATACATGCGTGGGTCGGGTGGGTGAGTGAATAGCGGCTCCCAAAGGCGCTTTTACAAGCTGACGTCCGATCTCACCCTAGAGAAAGAATAAATTGTAAACCACCATGAGACTCTGGGGTGTGGTATATAAATCGTAAACCATAGAAGGAAATCACTGGAAGCACAAATGCCAAAAATAGAAACCAGCATAATCATCTGTAAGAGATAAAATCGACAAGTTTTCTACCGATAAATAGACGGGTTGATAAACGGTTTAATCAACATGCACTGATAAATCAGTATGTCGTAACTGATGTGTTTTGAGTACAAATTCCATACCGTCTTAGCCAGTTTTGTTATGGTTTATATTTCTTGAGGCATGCAGAGATTTCCATGCTCACAAAAGAATATTGGCAGGTGTAAACCATATGATAGATTAGTATGATGTCGTTGTTTTTTTAATTCTCTTTCTCGTTTAACATTACATTTCTTCAGTTTCGAAGGTATCAGTAACCCGTTCGTAAATTCATTCTCAATTTACACTATTGGGTAATTTTCTTAAGTTCATGCGCGACTTTCCACCCTCTGCGGAGTAAAAAGCCTGTAAAGGGCCTGAAAATAAAAACGAGCATTGAAGAATTAGAAGCTTCGAGAATCGTTTTTCCATATCTGATGTTTTTTTTATCTTGAAAAAAAAAATGTATTTGTCACATTGTGTAAATAGAAAGCAAGTTTAATGCACAACTTTCAAAATTTAACTCTTTAAGTTAATATTGATGGAAACTTATACTGTGTTAAATTAATTGAAGTCAAAATGCCAGTCTGGAGGCATTTGGTCTCCCAGAGAGGGAATTAATGTTTCTTGTCCCGGTTACTTGTTACGTAGATCAATTCATACAATTCACTAGTCTTCTCAAATTGCCCAAAATGATTCAAAATTGGCACAGACACGGCTTATTCAAAGTGTAGAAAGTATAGTAAACACCAGCATATAAGAACAAGTGGATTAAGAACATCAGGCTGAAATTTGGCCAATACGGCACCATATAAATAAAAACAAATTCATCCTGATAAATAAAGCATGTTCTTAATACAAAGGGAAAGGGTATTAAGATAAGGAAACAATACAGTTCAGTAACTTATATCAAAGTACTATGGTGCGAAACAGCATTGCATTTTAATTAAACCTCTAGTAATATATAATTTGAAGTATTTCTGAAACCAATTTTAAGAACATTTTAAGAACACTTTCGGGCTGATTTCTCACTATGCACGTGCAGCCCTCAAATAAGAACAAGATCAGAATTAAACTTGAAAAAAGTCGTCTTATAGGCGAGTGCTTACTGTATTGAAAGAGTACAATAACTTAGCAGTTTCAAGGTTTAAAGAGCAAGAGAGACAATATCTTTCAAATGTAAAACAACGATTTTTAACATTGCCGACACTGTTTAATTCGGCAGAGTCTTGCTCTGTCTTCCGAGTTCCGCAGTGCAATTGTTGCATAAGTTGCGAATCTGTCTATAAATTTGTCAGACGAAACATTTATCAGATCAGATTTGCATTCAGATTTGCATCTCATGTAACACTTGCACGGAACAAGACAAAAGTTTCTGCAACATTGAGAATCGTTGTTTGGTATTTCAGTTTCCTCAGTGACTCTTAGTATAGAGAACAATTCAGTTGCAGACCGTGGACGAGTAATTCCCAATATCGTTGACCGTGAAGAATCAGTAGAAATTATCCAGATAGTGATATAATCAATGCTATTTTCTGTTTTTTTTTCGAAATTGTGTCTTTTTGAAATTCTACCTTAGTGTTTACACAAACATAGCTTCCCAAATTAACCTCCATGGTATTGTACTGACACGTTGCAAGAACCTCTATCAGGGGCAGCCAACGAGAATATAATTCAAAACCACTTAGACGAAGCATCGTTAAACGTATTTTAGTATTTAAACGGTAGATAAAGGCATATTTTTATCCCCTAAAAATTTTTCTAATGTTCGGGTTTCCCAGCTGAAAGTCTAGTGATCCGAAAATTATAGGGATCAAAACTTATCTTTTCGAAAATTTCAGCCAGAAAAAAGGCTCCCGAAAATTCTAGGTGACCTTTTTAGGGTAAAAATCCGTTAAAAATGAGCAATTATACCATTTTTTAGAAGTTCGAAAATCCTAGGACAGGCAGGCAAGTAAGAAATTTTACAACAGATGCTCCAAAAATTCTAGATGTCAAATCGTCTTCCGAACAGATATTTCCGTCGAAAATGGACGGTGGGTGCCCCTGCTCCATGTTTCAGTGCTATAAAATTACTGAAGAATTCCCAGACTCGCAATACAAGGATCCGAATGATATTGTCTGATAACTGCTTGCTTGTCAGACTGTGACATAGCTGGCACGGTAAGACGTGTCAGAGTTCTTTTTGTCCCAAACACTCCAAGTGCAGCTTCCTTGTATTGCTCTTCGTACGACTTGGCTTGTTCTACCTGGCGTTCGTAAGTGATCAATATCTCTGGCGTCAAGAAAGACATGCTTCTTTTCTTACAGTTTGTCGGGGTTATTGCAGTTACTGTACTATGCCGTCTACTGTGTTCGTTCTCTATGAAAGAATTTGGTATTTCGCCTTCACTCTTTGAACAGAGCATCGTTTAGCATGGTAAATCAGTGTCGTCCTCACAAGCACTCGCGTCTTGACTCGTTTTATGTCCGGGAAAGCTAATGTGACCTTCTTTCCATAGGAACTCCCTCTTTCGACACGGCTTCCCCACAACGCTAAAATGAGCCTATGGATTCAATCATAACATTCCCCTATTTATACGTATAAACATAAATGGAAAGGATATTCAAATTACTAAACGATCGAGCACTTTCCGACTCAATCCGAGGTTGTGACGTACTTAGCTCGACTTACGTCGTAGAACAACGCACGAAAACCGACTAAGTCGAAAATTCGTCAAAAGTATTCTCATGCAAATTATTTCGATTTTCGGTTTTCAATTCCCCGTAATTTGAAAACTTCCGAACACACAACAAACACAACCAAAAATGGTAAAAAAAGCCTCAAATTGCGACCGTAAAGTGAGCCAATCTTTTACACACACTTTCGGGGCATTCGTTAGCAGTTATTGACGCTTTTGTCAAAATATTGAACCTGTGCACGTAAATTGAAATCTGACGATCACGCTCTGCTCCCTAATAAATTACGTCAGATTCTTTGCGATTGCAAAACTCGTTTACTTGATTGTAAATTGGGTAATTTAGTCTGCATTCTGAGGTAAGCATTCATGTCGTCGATGAGAAAGATTTGGCTGGCAAGGATCGAGACTTGTCAGTTCAGCATTCGTGCATCTCGGACTGCTGTTTAAGAATATGTATATTGCCCTTGGGCACAATTTGGGCCATCTTGGAAGCTTTGCAAGGACCCTGATTTCTCGTTTGTCCTATTCATTTGGAATTCAATTGTGTTTAATATTCGCATTCAAGAAGGTGAAAGATTTGTGATCTTTATAAGGAACTTAACCCTAATGCAAGTAAAGAAGTGAATGAGTTGCCGATACATCTATTCCACTTCCGCTTCCTTCTTGTACCTCCTTTTGTGCATTTTATGCGTAAGTCTGTGGTTTTGACACCAAACGAAAAAGACCCAGTTAAGAATACAAGGAATTTAATAGGGAATCACCGTGAATTTTGACGCAAAACAACGATCGAAGAAATAATATACGCCAGACCCAATATTTTCCTTCGCGTGGTAAATACAATGTTTAACAGGGTCAAATAAAATAACACACCAGAAACAAACATTATAAAAAGAATGATTTTCAGTGAATGATATTTTTTTAAAATGTTGATACGAAAGGACCGTGAGGTGTCAGTAAGCAATAGCATTTCGTCGTGCGGCGAGAAATTTCCCGTGAAATAAGTTGTTATTCACCTGCTTCAAAGTCAGGTCTTGAAATGAATGCATTAATTTATTTACTTCAAGTTAGTAGGAAAACGCAAGCTTATTTCAATCTAAAAAAATATTCCAAAGTGTACGGTAATGAAACTTAATTTTCTTTGCTTCGTTTATTATGAAGTTTCACCTCTGCAGATGAGACATATTGTGTGTTGCCAAGGTTTATATCAAAACAAAACACAGATGACTAATGAGAATTCTGTGATCCCCCCTCTGAATAATCTTGGCTAATATGCATTTAATTTTTCGTGAAATTCTCTTCTGGAAAATGCTGTAGAGACATAAGATTCGCGCAGAGTCAATTTTATTCGTATTGAAGTCTATTCACAATCGTCACGGATAGAGGTTTTGTGGACTTGTTCCGGCGTTCCAGTCGACATTTCAATTTGTTAATTTTTCTTTCGTTTCTTTGAAGTGAGATGCTCAGTGGGACTCTGAGCACCAGTGATGCGCTAAGAGCGGTCGCTTCTAGTTGGCTTAGGGACATTCAGGCAAACCAAAGTTTGTAGTTCTAACTAAATGCTATCTGGAACTCTCGTATCATGGCGACAAATAGTCCATAACAACTGCGTATAAATAAACTTCGCTGACAAATATTAACACATTTGCCGTTGTTGTACATGTCTCTGTAAATTACTTCTAGGAGGAAAAAAAATCGTTCGTAACCGGACGCGAACGAGATCTTGGCATTTCAAACGCTGTTATAAATCATTTCGCAACATGAGATAAACACAATTCAACCGCAGATGGCAAATATTTTTTGTGCCCAAAATTAGATTCATATTCAATCTACTTTTGCTCAAACCGTAATCTGAGGCAAACAAATCCTTTTTTAGTTACATCTAAAGGAACCTAATTTTAGCAAGCAGAGAATAGCTTTTTTGTGAAGGCGACGTATCGGTGTGAAGTGCATAGGTTTATAATGCTTAATTATTTTTCCCGTAAACAGATTTATCCGTTCAAAATAACACCTGTTTTAGAGGATCGATATACTAGAACATTCAATATTTTTGGCAGATGGACGCTGCTTCTAAGGAGAAAAGAAAATTTTTACAGCTCAAGTAAAAATGCCGTGCATATTAACATGAAGAGCGCACGGAATCATTCCAACGTCTCGACGGAGTGCGAGTAAATAGCC
The DNA here is from genome assembly GCF_036669925.1 of Montipora capricornis. Taxonomy (NCBI): domain Eukaryota; kingdom Metazoa; phylum Cnidaria; class Anthozoa; order Scleractinia; family Acroporidae; genus Montipora; species Montipora capricornis. The sequence continues at coordinate 64,844,821 of NC_090888.1, read as the reverse complement.
AGCTTTTTGTACTGTCGCTGACCGGAAAAAACGCGATTTCCAATGGCGTTTCTGACGACTGTGTTTTGGTTCAAAATGTCGCATGTTTATTATAGAAAAAAAAAATCATCACCAATTCGGCAAAAGACGACAAAATCATGTGTTATGAACGACATTTCCATTCAAAATTCATTCATCTTCGAATTTTCTCGCCTTAATTTATAATCGTCGTACACTAATAAGGTTATTTCACAAGAGCGACGCAAACCCTAACGCCAACGCCAACGCAAGGAAAGTTGACAGGAAAGTTCACTCTTCGAAAGCAAGCGCAAGTACATTGAGTATCCAACGCGCAATTGAGTATCCAAAGATAGCGGACGAAGTCAACCCCAGAGGCATGAAACGAGTATTTTTCACCTTCATGTGTTTGCTTGCGTTTGCGTCGCTCGTGTGAAACAACCTTGTATTATGCGTTAAAATTCGTATCGTTCTGTTCGCTTTTTCGTCTGTTCTTTCATTTCCAGCTTCAGACGGCTTTTCGTCAGCAAAGCTGCAGCTCGATACTTTCCTTTAACACAAACGTATACCCCAGTCCTTCATTCTACAAACCGGACACAAACTAATACGGCGTAAAATGCCAAATCCTAAATTCCTTGTTGCTTTTCCCTGAATATCTCCATTTTCGTGAATTTTCTCATCCGCTTAAGGCAATAAAAATGTTCATATAAAAATTGCCAAAATGTTGCTGATTATAATGAGGATTTAAAGGTCTTTAAAGGACGATATTTCTTGTTTACAAACATCGATGCCACATTTCTTTTGATGCCAACCACGGAACAAAAGAAGTCATTGTTTCAACAGCCAATGAGGTTCTGGTTGGCATACTAATAACAATGAGTAACGTCACGAGAAACATCGCTATACAGTTTACTTTTGGAGGTTATTTGCATTAAAACAATGGATATCCACTTCACTGAAGCATGATACCGTCCCGTCCCAAGAGTAAAGAAATTTGTATTATTTTTACTTAAAGACCCTCCAAAACGTTTTAGCCAGTATCAAAAATGCCATAATACTCTTTGTTTGTCCCTTCAAAATTTTGCACAGGCATTGTTTCCAGTTTCTCTTGAGACCATTGTAAGTCCCAAGAGAAAATAAAAAACAACGCTTTTGCAAAATTTTGGAGGGACAAACAAAGAGTATTATGGTATTTTTGATACTGGCTAATTGCTTCATCGGATGAGAGAAAATGGTGCGAAATAACTTTACCGACGTTGCTTAAAAACGCACTCCTCTTCACTCTCATTTTTCTACACTAGCATACACTCCCCTTCACCTATATGTATTTACCTTTATTAACGCTTACTGATATGCACATACTTACAGCACCTTAACATAAACGGACGTTTTCCTTTTTCTTCACTCACTTTTACCTAGTACACGCAGTTTCCAAAACAGGCCTGTTTTATAAACATGAAATTAAAGTATATTTGATTTACTATTTTATGAAATATATCTAGAATACCGATAACTGGTTTTTCACAATTATGTACAAGTCTTGAATTTAGAGAGTATGAAATTTACTTAGTTCAGCCAGCTTCGGCTGTCCTTAATTATAATACCTGGTATGCCACTAATCAAAACCTGTACAGGCCATTTTCTAGAACTAATTATGGCCTAGCAAGGTTTAGCGTAGTGGCATCACAGACCTGGGAAGCAATACGTATGAAAATTAAGTGTCTACCCTTCGACAGTTTTAAAAAGGAATACAAACTCTCTTCTTGAAAGTTAAACATGTGATTAATTTAGCCAGAGCTTTATAACTAGTTTCTATAAGTACTGTACAACCTCCACCCACTTGTAACCGCTCTGTGGTAGTAGCCAACTCGAAAGCTTGGTTCCTTTGGCTGCTACAAACTTTCTCCTTTGTTATGTTTAATTCAATGTATAGCTACCTCAGTCTGTTTTACTTCTTTTATTTTTATTGTTGTTGTATTGTAATTGAACAAGTGCGAATAAAATGAACTTGAACTTATATACTGCGATGATCCTTCCACATTCATTTCATGCATAAGTCTTGTTGGTAACCTTCAACTATAAATTCAGTCATCTTTGATTACGCTTTAGTGGGAATAGTGGCTGTATACACCTCATTCCAAAATGGCCGCTATTTTAGTGTTCTTCTGTTTCCTTGAAGATCGGCTCTTTTTGCTTCTCTTTCAAACGCGATATTCAAAAGAATATTTAACCTTGAACGAGACCAAAAGGGCCAAACAAAAGAAATATGGAATATGGCTGCCATTCAGTTGGAATAATGTGTATGGCATAGTACTATTCAACCGAGTCGCCTTCTGAATTTGCATAACTTAATAGTGAACTGGTATGAAGCCATTCTTTGGCAAGTACATTGCCGAGTCTTGGAGTCAGACGGTGTTGTGTTCATGACTTCTTCAATTCTATACACAAAACTATCCTGGGGCATTAAAATTTCACAGCAGTCAACAAGAAGACCACACACATCATTTCCATACTCATCCGCACCACTAACCCTAACCCTAACCCACCACCGTCCACAAAGTACTTTCCCATTCGTTGGCCTCATCCATAGCCATCCAGGGGCGAAGCCAGGCCGGGGGTTCCTGGGGTGCCCGTGACCCCCCGTTGGTGACAGTCAACAAAATAATACAAACTATATCTGTGAGACGGAAACAGAGTAAACTTTAGGCTTGAGCCCCCCCCCCCCACCCCTTTTCCCCCCACATTCCCACGTTCACTGCTCATCCAAAAAATTGTCACTTTCAAAAACAGCGTGGGATTTCGACATGACAAACCGGTAAGTACCCTGAGTTTGAGAGAGTGTGACCCCTCATTTGGAAAAATCACTATCCAGCGGATAAACACTAGCAAAACCAATTGAGTTATCCACTGGATAGCGATTTATCCGGCGGATAGCGCTATCCATCGTTTGAACAACTGGGGCTTGATGAAATGAGCCAATCTCAACGCGACGCCTACGAAAACGCACGCAAACTATGCTTCGGTTATCTGAGGTGTGGCGAGTTATTTACTTCAAGTATTATGGTTAGTACTGACAAATGGCAACAAAGATAAGTGATGAAAGGCGACGTTTCGAAGTCATCGACTGTGTGCGCTCAGCAGAGTGTTTTATGCGAACACTTTCGCGATAACTGAGTCTGATTGAATGTTAATTTTTTTTTTTAAGGTAAAGGTACACCTTATTTAACGTCGTAAGTTCCTTTACCCTCTAGAGAGTTTCCCCCAGGAAGCCGACGGTGCGCTCATTTTACCCTCCCCCCCCCCCCCCCCACTTTCCACCCGTGCTCCGTTTTAAGGATATTAAAGCTAGACGAAGCTACACATAATGGAAAGAAGTCGAAACAAGGATTCTCTCTAGCACAGAAGGCCACGCACTAACCAACTGCGCCATCCTTACTCCCATCAGACTCGAAACAGGGCCGTAGCAAGGGGGGGGGGGGGGGCGAGGGAGGGAGCGTGCCCCTCCACTTTTTCCCCCAAAAAGTAAAAACACAAGTATAAAATGTCGAAAACAGAATTTCCGGGTAGAATCATTCCTGATAAACTTTAATTACAGTACCATTTCCCCATTTCATATTTTTACTTCTTTTAATCGGTTATACAAACTACAGAAAAAAACAGCCAAAAAGTCACAGCAAACGAGAAATGTGACAAGAATATTAATGTATCAAATCGTCTCGACATCCAGGCGACTCACTCTATTCATTTGTTTTCGTCTTTGGAACATGATCTTAACTGAGCAATGTCCTCTCAAAAACCCCGAAAATCCAAGCAGACGTCGCTCTTATCCTAAGTAAGGCCCCTGAGTAATAAGGCGAACGGCAAGGATGAAAAAGTATAAAAGTCTTGCGCTGCAGAAATGCCAGAGAGAGGTTCTCAGAGAGCGGCTAGGATTATGCTGCTGTTGAGTCTATTGAAACAGTTGGTTCCCAATTTCCTCTACTTGGAGATAGACGAAGTCAGCCAAGAAATCATTTCCTTGAAATTTAAAGTGCTACTAGATAAAAGAAAAATCACTCCTTTTTTCTTCAGATTTTGAAAGTGTGCTTGCTTAACACTTGCCTGGCAAAATTTTTGAGCTTTGATTTTTATCCAAAGGCTGTTTACTGTGAGTGTAAGTTCTGGATTTCACGGTCCGCCGTTACTCACGTCCCAAACTGACCGATTCGACGTCAGAGGGTTGGATCTTAGGAAAAGTGACGTCATTTACTCACTAGCTTAAAATTATTATATATGCAAAACACGAGTTTAAAAGCCTAAGACATTGAGTCTTTGACGTCATTTTCCCCTCGATCCAGCTCTCTCTAGATTTTAAAGTGAGTAATGGAAGACCATTAAAAAGGAAAATTCCAGTTAAAATACACAGGTCTCTTTTTTAAAGCAAGGCTTAAAAACTTGCGTCACTTATTGTTTAGTTGACATAGTTTTTGAAATCCAAAGGAAAATAGAAATTGATTATTTGGTCATAGCAGCACTTTCAAGGTCCAAAATGCTGGGAAATGCACTTTTCGGTGTTTCGTTTTTAGTATTCTCATTGGGGAGGGGAGGAGCAGTCACGTCTATGCCCCCATTGTCCCCCTACAAAGAACGGGCTTACACCCGTCACATGCGTCCTCCGAAGCCCAAACCCCCAAATTTCAAGATACAAGTTGTTTAAAATCTTTGTATCCTCTCAGTTTTCCTGGCCAGCTACGGCCATGCGAAAGAAATCGCGAATGCTTTCATGACAATCAATAAAAATCACTCCATTAAAGTTACACAACACAACAAAAAGGAATGACAACCTCAATTAATTAAAAATTCTTAGACGTCAGTTTTACACAGCGGACGACTGAACAGGATCGAAGAGCAAAATATATATCGAATCACTCTAATTTTAATAATATTTTTATACCATTTTATATATATTTTAGTGCCTCGAAGGTGTAAAAAAACGACATGTCTACTTACAATTGTCACACTTCATTCAAATACGAAATTTAAATATTTTGTTATATAAAAAAAATCTGAAAATGCTATCCCGATACTTACAATTTGTTCCACCGTGTGAGCATTAAAACGATTCCTTGATTGAATAGTTACTTTACGACAGACGTATTTTAAAAAACGTATTTTGACTTGAGAAAGACTTATTAAGACTACCTTCGCGGCCATCACATGCCAGTGGCTTAGCTAGCTGTACTGTATTAAAGTTCCTACGCGACAAAATAATGTTCTTTTGAATCGTGTAACAGCGCCAAATCTTCGGCAAATCGAAACACAGGTAAACCTAAATAATCCACTAAGTCGAAGGAAATCACGAAACCCACACAAAGCGCGGAAACTCGCGTGAACAAATCCAAATTGACCGAACTTCCCGCAGGCAGTGTCAGCAACGAAACACGTCCCACGATTTGCGAAATCCCTGCCAGCTCCAGTACTGTTCCGTTTGCATCTCAGTTAGACGAGAAATAGTTCTTTCAAATGCAAAGATTTCTTCTTCGGCTGTGAATATGGCACTAGAACTGGCGTCCGCCTTGAAATGAAAAGAACAGGAACAAGACAAAGTCAGAAAGAGAATATATGAAATTGCATATATTTCAGGACGGTGCCTATTAATTCAAAAGTATTTTTGCCCGGTTTATGAATATCCGGGAAAAGCATATCTTAACAAGTGTTATTGAAATCCAAAAATAAATTTGAGGGTGACCATTTTCAAAGATAACCAATCAACAATGTATGTAAAGGCTTTAAAAGAACTTTAAAATACAAAGCAATGTATGCCATTCTTTTCCAAATTGAAGCTTAATATCTCTGAAAAATGCATGGTCACCCTCAATTTTCTTTTAGGATACTAAGAGCACTTGCTTTCTCCGCACAGTCTTAAACCGCGCAAAAATATCCCTGTGTTAGTAGGCACCACCCATAGGAAACCCGAGAATTTCGAGATGCGCAGAACGTACGCGCAATAACAATAGTAGGCACCGTCTGGACAAACGTGAATTGCAAGTTAGAAGGTTCAAATATATAAAATTTCATTAAATCAAAAATGATTTTCTTCACCCCTTACGGGATACACTTGAACTTGCAAATGACCAGCCGTAGGGTTCTTATACCCAAAAACCGGCTATTTGAACCTTACGGCGCCTGCTCACTCCTCGTGCTAACATGAATGCACCAATCAGAGGCGCTTTTCAGTGTTCCTAACGAAAACCAATAAGAAGACAGTTTGTGTCAGGGTTCCCCAGAGCTCTTCAGTCATTCGCAAAAGAGAAGAAAACTAAAACATTATTTTTCTGGTCTTCATTGATGCAAAGGCGTCTTGAAGTGTTTTGAAGTTTTACTTAAATAGCGTAACACTGCCCCTTTAAGGTAGATTAGGGTTCACACTGCAACCATGCAGGATGACCATCAGACATACTTTGACGCGATTACTCCGTTTGACGAACACTAACTGTAACTTCAAGATCGTGAAAGTCAGTAACTGGAAGTACCGGTTGCTATGTGACTTATTACAAAATTAAACAGTTGTAAATTTCGTAACTTGTATTCATGACTCTAGACTAGCATCATACTAGCCATGTATCCTTACACTGTTTTCAAGACACTCACGCATTGCGTACGTGTGGTAGTGCAGTAACAGCGCTGTACAATTGCCAACTCAGCTGCGTTTTGTCTTCAAGGAGATTCAAGTTACCTTTTCTGATAGTCCACGAGTTTTCTAATAGTTTTGGTACCGTATGTCATTATAGTGCCATAGTAGATGTCTTAGGTAAATAGCCCCCAGAGAAGCCATGTGGTTACTAGTAAAATACTAAATCCCAGACAGATTGAAGAAAATAAAAGGGAATCGAGAAACATTGACTTCGAGGCTGACATGTTGATCATTTTCAAGTTCCCTTACAACTTCTTTTTCACCACATGTTTGAGCGTGCACTCTGAGCGTCTGACAGCTTTCTAAGACAAAAGATCACTGAAGTAAATGCCTGTCGGGCGGGGTTAGTATTTGGATGGGTGACCTAAAAATATTGGACTTTTCCGTCAGAAACATAGGACCGAAAATTCTATTTTCACTCTCACAAATGCGAACTAAGAAAGGTACAGATTTTGTTAGCCTGCTTTATGCAAAACAAATATTGACGCAAAAGTAAATAAATATTGATACACAGTTTTTAGGAAGAGAAGGAGAAGTTTTCAGGAATTGTCGATCGAGACAATTTGCGACATGAAAACAACTTAAATTTTGAACCGAGAATAAAAAAAGTTACCATCAGTGCAAATCAATTTGGGAGATTTTTGCCACGTTCAATTTTTCTATTGTACTTTTGGCTGCACAAGTAAATCGCAAAATCGAAAGTAACACCGAATTCAGCGGTTCCGCGACCAAGTTACCTCGCATGTTTACTCGCGAAACAAAGGATGCATCTGTGTCAAAATGATGGCAAGACACCGGGTTTTTGTTTTTGTTGGTTTGGTTTTTTTTCAAGTGTTTTAAACATTAACAACCATGCGCCGGTGGCTCAGTTGGTTAAGCACCGGGCTGCCATGCGGGAGGTCGTGAGTTCGACTCCGGCCGGACCAACACTCAGGGTCTTGAAACATCTGAGGAGAAAGTGCTGCCTTCGTAATAACACCCGCAAATGGTTAGACTTTCAAGTCATCTGGGATAAGGAGTATAAACCGTAGGCCCCGTCTCACAAATATCTTTGATGTTCATTAGTTCCCTGTAGGACGTTAAAGAACCCACACACTCTTCGAGAAATGCTATTTCTGACAGTTGTAGCCTGCGAAATTGGCAGAAATGGCTATTTTGACGGCACGGACCAGAGGACTGGGTCCGGTTGTCTGGTGGGTATTATGGGTAATTTGTCGTACAAATAGTGATCCGTTAGGGATTTGAATCAGTCTAGGTTCAGCTTTCTTCGCCTACTTTTTTGTTAAATTTTCCCCTTAGCCTCCATAGGGTAGTGGCACTTGCATAGGGTTTGGAGAATACGTTCCCTCATTCCCGAAGGGTTTTGGGTTTTCGTATCCGGCAGGTGCCCAGTGTACTTTTCCTTTAACAAGTTTTTAGGAGGTCAGTACCATTAAGTATGCTTACGTATTGTTATGCTAGAGCGGAGTTTGTATGCATATGGTAAGCAAAATAAACCGGCTTGTGGCGCTTGCTGTCCTACATGCCCATGTATCTACACAGTTGTGTTGTGATTGAGTTAGTCGTGTTGTGTCTGATTGGATAGTGGAGTCAAAATGAGTAGGGGATGACGTTCCCGGTGTTGGGGCTGGCCTTCGTGAGTGTATGGGTGGGTGGGTATAGCAAGTCCACATTAGCTGCAAGCTGCCAATACTTCAACCTGCTCGAAAATAAATAACTAACAAGCCCAACTCTTGAGGTTGACCATTGTTTCTGCAAAGTCAAAAATTCACTCTCCTAGACGAGGTTATTTATCATCAGGTAATTCATGCCGATTTTGGAGCTCATTTTGTTGAAACTCAAGCTCGCTTCCAGCAGACATGTTTATGTTCGTGAGTTATGCACGCGCTACGGGCCTATTTGCCACCTACAAACCCGGTGACATAAAGCGCACTACCACAAAAACTGCTCACCGCTGTCAGGTCGAGGTCATCCATAAGTTTTCTCTTGAATTCATCGTCATTGGTGGAAAGCGGAGTGGCGAGAAAGAGATCTTCTATTGAGGTACTGGCCGAGCAAATTAGCCGTGTCTGCAAAAGAACGCACGATAATAATTTCATTTGCTTAGTAGAGAATTTAAGCCGGGACAAAGGCAAACTTTATGATAACGTCACTTTAAAATATCACTTAAAGCTATCGTACGTATTTCGCGACTTGTTCACCTTGTACAATACAGGCGAACTATCCTGTAACTGGTACGGTATTTAAGTGTAAAGTAAAGAAAATGAATGTTCTTTGTTGTGTGCACGTGCACGTTGTCGTCAAAAGCTTAAATGTGGCGATTTTAATTTATTGTTTTGTGGAGTACGGCAAACAAATACACTGAAATGCGTGCGGCACGTGCAACACGAGTATTTTTCCTGCCTAATCATAACCATTACAATTTTCTCAAATTTGTTTGGTGAATTAACTGCTTTATCTTACACTAATTATATTGTGTAGGGTTGTAATCGGACAGTAATAGACCGTTATCGGACAGTTACATCAACCAATCACATTAAGTGCACTTAGCTTAATCCACCAATCACAGAATTTATCACAATAACCATAGCAACAACCACTTACCCTTCCAAACTGGGGATTTTCCAAAATGGACGAATTTGTAACATTAGACAGTGAAAAAGGAATGTTGCACCCGAACGTGCAACAGCTATCATATGTAAAGAGCTAGACAAAGC
>NC_090888.1:64820434-64830434 GCF_036669925.1 Montipora capricornis | reverse complement strand
GCCGGATGTTTTGCTGCGATTGTTGAAAAAGCACTTAATGCATGGTCCCTTGGGAAATTAAACTAGTTAGTTTAGTTTATGTTTCCCTCGACTTCGCCTCGGGAAACATCAGGACTCGAGGAAAAACAAAGGTAACTGTTTCCCTCGGGACTATACATTACGTGTATATTTTTGTCTTCGCTCTCGTTAAAAAGAGGGTTCTACTCAGCAATTGGAAGGGGTTGCACTGAACTGTAGAGTGTTAGCAGCCGTGTTTTTTTTTTTTCGGTGTCCCAACGTGGAATGCAGTATTAGTAATTATGCCAGGGATTGCGTCCGGAGAGATCAACGCCCACGTATCGCGCAGCTCCCCTTTACCCATCTCGCGAAAAATTAGAAGAACACAGTTTTTTCCACTGCGAGTGAAAAAACCAAAGAGGCTACTTGAGACAGGTAACAAATATGCAATTTTCGAAATATCAATATTCAGCTTGATAGTGATGCAAAGAGGACAAAAACAATAGAAACAAGTTGCAATGAATGTCAAAGATATTCCTGAGCCGCTATCATCCAGTTTCCTTTGTCTTTGTCTTCTAAACTTCTCTTTTATGCTGAATTTTAATATAGCGAAAGTGGCCAATTCAAATGAAAAGAGCTAAATCTACAATACAAGTATATATCAGGACAATTAAGGACGGTGCCGACTTTTTGCCAATTTTATGAATATGTGGGAAAGCAGATGAAGTGTTATTGAAATCCAAATCCACGCATTTTTCGAAGATAATTAATCAACAATATTTGTAATTTTAAAGCTTTAAAAAACAAAGCAATGTGTGCGGTTCTTTTCCAAAGTGAAGCTCATTTATCCCTGAAAAATGCGTGGTTATCCCCAATTTTCTTTTTGGCACTTGCTAAGATCTGCTTTCTCCCCATAGTTTAAAGCCGCGCAAAAATATCCGTGTATTAGTAAGCAAGTCGCCCATAGGAAATCAGAGTATCTCGAAATGCGCGGAACGAATGCTCAATAACAATAGTAGGCAACGCCTTTAAAGACTCGGAATGAATAAAAAGAAAACCCAAATCGAGAGTAAACTTGTTTAATAATGACCATTAATTTCAAATTTACCCTCTTTCTGTTGCTGAGCTAAGGTAAAGAATATCCAGTCCAATTCAGAGTCTGTCGCTGGACCAAGAGAACTGCGAAACAAAATCAAGTGGGAGAAACGTTAGATAGATTTAGCATCGTGTGCTTGTCATTAAAGCACGAAAACTCTCTTACAGTCAAACCAAGTGAAGCGTACCCCTTAAGATTGCATTAATGAAGTGATTATTTGAAACTTGAACCCGCTAGTCGTTTCAAGAATGCAATAATGAATTGATTATTCGAATATTGAACTCGCTCGCTCGATCCAAGAATACGGCTAAATTCGCTAACGGCTTCCGTTTTCGAAAAATCAATTCACTGTTGCGACTAGTAGGTTTCAAACCTACTAGTCTTTTCTAGAATGCAATACTGAGTCGATTTTTCGGAAACGGAACCCGTTAGCCGTGTTCTTGGATCGAACGAGCGAGTTCGATATTCGAATAATCAATTCATTATTGCATTCTTGAAACGACTAGCGGGTTCAAGTTTCAAATAATCAGTTCATTAATGCAATCTTGAGGGGTACGCTTCACTTGGTTTGACTGTAAGTCTAATATTTGTCTCACTCCCTTGAGAATCTACTCACTATCGGGAACTAACAGGTAACATCTGAGCTGATATCAAACAATCAGTTTCTTTCAATTTTGGCAAAACGCAAATTTCAGTCCCACTGCGACATTTGAGGTGAAGGAATGGCAGAAAAAAATAATACCTCTTACTAACCGAGTTCGAGGTCTGTAGTGTAAGTTACGGACAGAGTTTTTGCGCGGAACAGAGATCAACGGGAAAGTGCGAGGATCCGTAACTTACAGTACGGACCGAGAAAACGAGGTTAGTAAGATATTTATTGTATCTCTGAGGTACGCAGGAAAGGTAACTAGTTCAAGGCAAGTGGAAGGTTCAACTGCTACAACGATTGTGCGTCAAAATCCGAAAAACGAATAAATCTCCTTGGCCTTTTTGAAATAGTTGCTTGCAAGATTGAAACAGTTTTACAAGTTTACGTCACATAAACGACACGAAAAACTCGCTATAGAATGTTTCAAATTTAGCAGACCACACTGTAAAATACGGCCTGCTAAGTCAGCCAATCACAGCGAGCGTAAGTACTTACCTAAGTATTTAATCTAAATCTTTTGGCTATTCCTTCACCACATATCTACTTCTCCACCAGAAATTCACTCACTCACTATGTGTCACATGTTTGTTTTATTTACTCTCATTGCACTATAGACTTTTAGCACGTGTGAGAAGACCAATTGGCAGTAAGTGCTTAAGGGAGTTTTCAAATGGAAAAGCTAGTTAAGTAAATTTCAGTGATTAATAAAAGATTCTTCAGTGTTCAATGGCCAGAAACGTGAACATTATGAACCTACCTAAAATACAATTTTCCAATAAAAGACATATCTGTAAGTGCAAAAGAGAAGAAAAAAACCATTAAATTTAGTGTACGACTTTGCAATATTTTGCATTTAACATCAGCTGTGATTTGATTTACAGTACAGTGCAAATTGGGTGCTTCTTAATCTGATCCCTCATTTCAAACCATTGTAAAATTTATTAACGTTATTATCATTAATGATTAGGAGACAGATAACAGGAACAGTGGTATGCAGGTGAAATGAACTTCCTGGTACTAATGTAAATTCCTTGTTATTCTAAAGATTATTATATTCAATTGATTTCTTTCTAAATTACAGAGAGACTGTTCTGTAGTCTGGAGACATAATGCCATTATTCAATCCAATTCACAGGGAGCTGTCTAGGACCTACAATGACAAGCATTCAGCTCTAAAGATCTTCCACTTATTATTCGTAGTAATAGTATGATTCTATCCCCGAGTAGTCCGTGTACTAATTAAATTAATTAATTAATTTTACAAAATTAATGGAGTTTCAGCTTTTTGAGAGACAAGATTTTGCTATACAAACAAAACACAATGATGATGTCAGACCTGTTTTCCGATAATCTATTCCTGAATCCAGGCAGATAACTTTACAGTGTTTCTGAAAATTGACCAATAGACACACAGAGAGTCATTAAATATTAAAAGAAATCAATAGTTATCTCAGAAAAGGAGCCCTGAACGTAAGAAGCCATGTAACCAAAAAAGGCCACAAGTAAAGGAAAGTTACTGAGTCCTGGACATATAGCGATAAAGCAATAACTCTCCTTTGACCAATTCAACCCAGTCAACCCCTAGTGAATTTGGAAAGTTAAGTAAAATCTTTGCAAATTATTTATACTGCATTTAAGACAACAACTTAAAATTACTCATCAAAAATTTGCAAGCGATAAATGTCAGAAGCATGAGCTTTAAACCCGATAAAACACTTCACATTAGAATTATCTATAAATTAATGTAAAGAATAATAATGAAGCCCAGTATGTTTGCTAATATCTTCCTCTCACATTTTGCACCATAATGTGCTGTAATCTTGTCATAAAGTGAGTCACGTGCATAGGCACTGTCAGTAATCTGATTATTCTGATATCATACATTGTAAATAGTTATTTATTCCTGAATCGTGTAATTAAAGTGGTGATCGCAGAAACTTGTGTCTCTGACTGTACACATTGTCTGGACTCCAGAGGGACATGATTTCTATGGAATGTTTTTGAAGCCATTCAATATTAATTAACCTTGCATGTCATGTTTTATCCTCAATGATAAAACACTCCTGCTAGTTTATTAAACAGTACTATGATAAACGATGAAATACTAAAAAGTTAACAACTTGCCAAATGAATACTACATAGTCACTCAGTCACTAAAAATAACCATTCTCACCTTCAGAATAGGTATAAAAGGAACAAAATTGCTTCTTTGCAGACCGTTCTTGTACAAATCTAAATCAGACGAGAAGACACAACTTGAACCAACTTAAAGGGGTAACGACATGGGAATTATCCCTTTTATTTCGACCATAAAATTACTAAATCAATTTTCAGCAACCATTTCATTCTTTAATTGCTTCTGGATCACTGCAGCGGGATAAATATCGATTTAAATCTTAAAAGAATCAAAGTGCCACTGTCGTTACTCGTGGATATGAAAGTTACCGCAATTTTTTAAAATTGGCAGGCTGAAGTTTTCTTTATGCATTAGCATTGATAGTTGGATAATTGTGTAACAGCACGGTGGGCTCTCATATGCAACTAGATACCCAAAAATATGCATGTATGTGAGGTAATCCCCTTTGCTGGAATTCAACCCTGTGAAATAAGTATAGCATTTCTCAAATAGGAATAAGATTACTCTTTAACACATCGTCTATAAAGAGCTGTACCATGTGTTCAAAGTTCGTTGCACAGATGACAGGGTAATTTTGAATAAGGTCTGCTTTTTGTTGCCAGGTCATATTGTTAATGTCATCAGGTTTAGCAAGTAGAGAAGACCCATTCAGTAATATTAACACTTTTTGTGCCAGTTATACATTCCTCCAGCAAACCTTGCGAATATTTATCACTATATTTGATACCAGTTCTGTTACACTTAGAAACAGATGATCTGAACCATAACTGATCACAGGAAGTGCATATATATTCAGGGCCATGTGTTATCTTATTACAAAAAAGACTGAATCACTTTTGACATGAATGTCTAATAGAGTCTTGACCTTGACAAATTTCAGTTTGGTTTAGCCTTGAGCTCTGCATAGCTTTCCTTAAATGGTTTTATGCTTTTCTGTTTAGGTCTCTGATATGTTCTGAATTGCTTTTCTTTTCCTATTCCCTTGCTGTTTTGATATTTTCAGATCTGTTTTGGTGTTTTGCATTGCTTTTCTTTTCCCTGAACTCTTCAAGGGATTTTGTCTCTTCCGCTTGATAGATTCTCTCATATAAGCTCTTTTTTGCCACCGCTTTGTAGAAATTATTACTGACACTCACATCATTTTTGGCCATTGTTAATTAATCGATTATTACCAGGCTCTAAATAATTGTTGACATTGGTAACACCGCTGATTTCATAAACTGAAATACTGTCATTATAATAATCTAAATGAAGTGCTGAAACATAGTGTCTTCCATCTAGATGTCCAATGTTCACAGTAGTTCCCTGTTGTCCACTTATAGGACTCAGTCTGATAACAGTTACTGGTGCCCGCCCCTCAATGAATTCATTTATACATATAGTAACATTTAATACATTGCAAACTGCTTGCACAATACGTGCATCACACCATGTATGTTGCTGTGACAACAAACGCACAATTGCTCTGTAATGGGTCCAATAAATTTTTGATGGTTGTTTCTGATGGATTCAACTCCAGCAGCATCCATATTCATGTGATAGGAAGGATCATTGTATAACTGGTGGGCAACAGAAGAAAAGAAGCATGAACCATCTGAGGTACATTCCACTGCCTTCAATCCTTTTTCAGCTAATCGAGTCTGCAACAGTGCTACAGAAGGATTTCTCAGTATTGTATGTGCTGTATGTGTACTCGTTCCATAAGCAACAGGGCCTGGGTTCGATTCAATGTCTCCTGATATCAATAGCTTTTCTCTTGATAGACAATAATTCTCATTTTGTTGGTTCAATTTTATCGAATGCGTAGTAGCAGATTGATCTTGAATGCACAATAGAACTGACAAGTCTTTTTTGTGTTCAGCAGTCCTGCGGGTAATAAGATAAAAATTACGTCTGAGTTGCGGTCTAGGTACAGAGATATAATATTTTCCAAAAGCAAGAGATAAACAATTTCTCAACTCAGACGAGCTCGGTACATCCTTATTTAAATAATGCACCATACACTTTCTAATTACCTTGTCTATCTGAAACAAGATCGACGTTTTCTTGAAAGGAATTAATCCTGGAAGGTTCTCTGTCCCGGGGAGCATGTACTGCCTCAGCCCTTGCTCTATCGCAGGAGATTGGTACGGATTTCTCATCAGTTTTCGTTACATAATCAGTGACCGAGTCTCGACAGTTCTTCATTATGGTCCACCACACTAGTACGAGTGTCTGGAAGCATGGATTGCTTGGTTGCCTCACTGTTTTCCATGTCACGGATGTTGTTCAAGTTGTATTCATGTGGCTTTGATGACTCATAGCTTGCAAAACTTCGGGGTAGCTTTGATAAACATTGGTATACTTTGATAGCTTCGATGTTATTCTCCAAATGGCAGTCACCTTCCAAATGGAATTTATTTATACCCGTGAGCTTAGGGGATGAACAGGCACTGTCTTCTCACCATGTGTCTGTCTGTCGATTCCATTTCTACATGTATTAAAGTCTTCGCGTTGGTCAGTGAAAGGCGGTGTACAATTGATTGCACCAATGTGTACTTGTTCAGAATATTTTGCTTTACCTTCGAAGAAAGCCATTTCTTTAATTCTTCCGTTTCTTGCTTCTAAATGCAGCGGAAGGTGCTCAAACACTTACGTATAAAAGCGACATACAGCAATGGCGGCGCAAACCTCGCGAACAGGAAGTCACAGCTTTCTAAGCTGTGTTGTGATTATCCATCCTGATTGGCTTATTAGATCGAACTTCTGGTTACGCAGGAGTGACACATTTGCAAAAAGAACCTCACCAAAACTCGTGGATATATCCACGAGTAAAAATGAGCCACATTCAGTTGTTCCGGAGTTAATCTAAGACGCAAAAGGATATTTTGAAAATGTCGGCCTGGCATTTTCAAGTTGGCATTCATTTTAATCTTGGCTACATGCAACTAAAAACACTTAAGAATGTTTTCTGTGGGCTAAAATAGCCTTTTTGACGAAACTTTGGCCTTTGATTTTCGTTTGCCATCAGTGAACACGTCTCCTTTGCATTCCAGATTTTTACTTAACAATCCATGACACTGTGACTTTAACATGTAATGCTAGACAATGAATTTGCACAGAACCATACAATACCATCAGGATGTCTATTTGAAGTAGCAATCACAACAACCCCTTGTTCAAATAGTGCAGTAAATAATCTCTTCAGAATCATGGCATCAGCTATGTCTGTTACCTGTGAACAAGAATAATAACCTTTCAACAGATCTCCGGCATGTTAATCTAAAATTCTCTGTGTAGCTACAGTGATAGACAGCCAGACACTTGAGATCAAACAAAACATAGCCTGGTATCATGTTTGTCACTATCCGAATGACTCCTAGGGGTGGGATTTGATAAATTTTACTGTCTAATGCCAGATGATCTTACCATCAGTGGGGGGTGGTGTCAAAGCAGACTTGGACCCCCTGCAGATTTGGACAACCTCCCCCCCCCACCCTCCTTCTGGTCCAGATCCCCTAGCAGATATGGACCCCCTTTCGCAAATTTGGACCTCCTGAAAATAAGCTATCAAATGGAAGAAATAAACTTTGCCCACGCTTTAAACAACAGTATCTTACACTGTAATAACTGAAGCTTAAGTCTGACTTTGCTTTTTCTTCTAATTAGAAAATTAACATGACGCTTCAACCAGTTCCTTGTGCGTAACTTTGAAGCTTCTGTCAGAATGGAGTTAAAATTCGCATCTACCGTGTACTTTATAATAAAAATGCTGCCGTGAATGCTTCAAACAACTTAAATACTGAAAAATTAACTGATCTACATGTCTTTTTCTGTAAGATTTATACTCTGTGGTATCAGTTAGTTTTCTCAATTCAAAATCTAACTCTGCCTTGATCAACAGTTATAAGCTGTAATGAGGAGTCCAAATCCGCGAAGGGGGAATATTCGGGGCTACAAATCCACTAGTGGATTTGTACCCAGGGGTCCAAATCTGTAGTGGAATTATGGGACTTGGAGGTCTGGTGACAAGAAAAAGCACACAACCAGGTTCGTGTCTTGTCATGTGTTCAAAGAATGCTGTCATTTTTGCCAAAGTTCTGAATATACTTGAATGTGTTTCATTAATCTCGTCTGAGTTCTTTTATAGCTACATATAATTCCCCTACAAGAACGACTACAAATCTAGGGGGAGTCACTTTCGCTAGGACAAACTCCAAGAAGCCTAAAATTTGTACATTATACTTGTTACAGTACATGTATGTTTGTCCCAAAATTATGAATTCACAACTTGCCAAAATTGATTTCCTTTAAATTAAACAATTACAATGACTCAACATTACGGTACCTGAAATTCATCAAAACATAGAAGCCACCACTTTGAGCTGATCTGCTCTGAAACTGGAGGAATTGGATCGAAAGGCTGCGCCCGCACAGACTTGGGGTCCCTTGGTGGAAGACTGGATTTCAGTTTATGTATACCTAAAACAAAAAAAAAACAAAAAATTGTAATTACTCATAAAATTAATTTCAATAGAAAATTGAAAGTTCTTTCTACCTTATTTGAAGCAAAATGATTGCTAAAGATTATAACAGACCATTTTACAGTTGTAGCTAAGTTACCTGGCCTACGAATGGAAGCGAGGTTGCCGGTGCCCCTGTCTTGATACAAACCTCTGTGCTTTTGTAATGTTACACGTAATACGGACTAATTAGAATTACAATACAATTTACATGATAAAAGCAGTGGGGGCTGTATCAATGCAAGGTCACCGGCAGCCTCGCAGCCATTCATAGGCTAGGTTGCTGAGCAAACAACTGTATTAAAATGGTCTATTATTGTCGGGTAGGAAAGAGCTAACTTAAAGATCCAAATATTAGCCAAAATCCAACTGCAGCCTGGACAAAGCTTTGAAAATTAGCTGTACTACATAATTATATAGTTACTTCATTTTTAAGTCAAAGTCTGAAGCAGATTTGGTTAACCCTTCACTCCCCTGGGGTTACCCCTGGATGAAACTTGATGACACTATTAAACCAGAGTAATGACAAGTAGTAAATTGCTGTAAATTGTCATTAATGGAGGTAAAAGCCTAAAATGCAGCTTGTGATTATTTGTGTCTACAGGCACAGTATTCTACATAGTGACGTCTTTGTTAAATCAAGGACTAATATGCTGATTGAACCCCATGTTTACTGGTAATGGCACAATGATGTCCAGAAATGCAGGAAATCACAATATTAACAAAAGTAGCAAATCATGCTACTAACGTCATAACAAATACAACGAAAGGCATGATAAAACCTAGCTGGGGGAGCACTTCACATATGAAGGGTCGGAATGCTCATCGGAAATTCTGAATTTAAACCCCTAAAAGAGACCAATAGGGGCTTCATGGTCCAGAGATCATATTAAAAGAGATCATATCTAAAACATATTAATTAAATAAAATATTTTTATTTTATTTTTTTGCCTGCAACCATAAACGAGACCCCCATGGCTTAACATAATTATGGGTTACAAATGATTGCGTTTTGCCCAGAACAGTCCCTAAAAAGTGAGACCAAAATCCGAAATTTACACCACTAAGTGAGACGAAGAGCATACCCACCCCTTTCATATGCGAGTTAGGATAAAAATAACATCAGATTTACCACAACGTTATGGACAGACAGAAAAAGTCATCAAAACCACTACCAATCTTAACTCAGACAGTCACAACATACTTGCATGAACATCCAACATGAAGGAATGAAAATGAACTCTTTGCTTCTTTTCCACTGGAACTTCATTGTAAAACATGTCCATTAACATTGTCTTGCCACAACCTCGAATAACAATAATTAAATCATATTTTGTGTATATCAAGTTTGTAATAAATATATCAAGTCAAAGTCATGTACATGTAAGAGTCAGGAAGAATGATAATTTTTGCAAGTCCAACATTACACAGTGATTTTGTGCCTAAGAAGTTCACTCTATATCCTGAATTCTTACCTACACTACCATAAAGATAAAGACCAGAAGGGATCTGTTGCTTGCTGCCCATTTTAAAGATCTGGAAAAAAAAAAAAAAAGGGATTAAAAAATCTACAAAATGGAAATGTTGCCATTTAATGTTTTGAACCCTGATTCTACGTT